>NC_065547.1:37409407-37714372 GCF_022605725.1 Anthonomus grandis grandis | reverse complement strand
AGAATTTTGTTCTGAAATGTGTAAAAAGTACCAAATAACACCCTTAAAGGCGTATAAAATGATTCAATTTTTTCATTTTTAGTTCTTTCGAGGTACTTAACGTATTATAAAATGTTCCATATATAACAAAAAAATAATAAAAAACCTTGAAAAAAGATAATATAAACGAGAAGATAAGAGGTTAAACAGAAACCAATAACTTTAATAAATATATTTTATATTTCGTCTAAGCAGATAAAGATTTATAATTTACTCGGACATCTGGAAGATAAAATAATAGAAAATCTTAATCAAAGCTTATTTCTAAAACTCGTCCAAAAGCTGCTGATGCCAAAGAAATCAATATTATTGCTAGTATTACAATTAAAATTACAATTTATTAACGAATGACCACATAAATAAATCATTAAACTATATCTTTATACTCTTAAATGTATTTATATAGCTTCACAATATCAGCAAATATTGGTACTTTAAAATATTTAATTAGGCTGATAATCGTATATACGATAAATAGTAGAGGATCATAACAGGCTTGTTATGGAGTGCCTGGTACTGCAAGTAATTCTGAATATCTAGAATTACGAAAACAGCAGCTACGATTTGTTAAAAAAACTTGACATCGAATCAACAACAGTCATTCCTCTACTACAAACTTACACCATAATAATAATAATAATAAAAAACTTTATTTAGGAAATTGCTACATATAAAATACAAAGAGGTTAAAACGATAAAAATTAAATATAAAAAACAAAACATGGGCCTAATAATACAATTTTAAAATATGTAGTCTTAATAATCGTTTAAAACTATTTATATTATTACAGATTTTTAAGTCATTAGGCAATTTATTAAATTAGAGCAAACCTTTATAGAGCACGGAATTAAGCATTTGAACGGTGTTACACTTATGAGCGAAAATAAAATCAGTACAATTCCTAGTATTATAATTATGGACATCACGAAATAGCACTAACTTATCTCATATATAATTAGGTAAAAGGCTTTTCTTCAACTCAAATATAAATACATTAACATTAAACATAATTCGTTGATGGACGGTCAACATATTTAAGACATTTATTTAATAGGAGTATAGCGGTTACATCTCAATATTGTTCTCATTGCCCTATTTTCAATTGACGATAAAGTAATATTCATTAAATAAATAAATTTTTTAAATTTTATACATTTGATTCGTAAAATTTGACTACAGACGCCCGCGTACTATTTTGTTAGACGTCTGACCTCAGTCCCAGCCACTCAAGCGTGAAAAGTTGCACAGGTCCGGAATTAAAATTTATTTGTATTTGAAATTTTATTATTCGGGATATTTGGGTTTAGTTTTATAAAGTTAGAAATTTAGGATAGTTAATGTCAAGAATATATTTAATTTAAAGGTGAGATTTAAGTACGTAAAATCATTCCTTAGATTAGCATAGACATTTAAACAAATTTGTTTGGCGTCTGTACTTAAACAATTACGTTTTAAAACTGCTTGATTTTCCCCTGTAGCTTCTACTTTCCTTGATTCTTCCTCTGCGTCCTCAACACTAGAAAATGAACTATCAGAACTATGTGACTCTAAATCACTGTCCACTTGTGCACCCACGGTCTCCATAAGCCCACACAAACACTTTCCTCTTCATTTGCAAAATTTTCCTGCCTATTTTCCCAGAGTCGAAACATTTTAAGGCCTTTAGGTATAATACCAAAACAAATCCACAAACACAAATAAGAAAACACTTTTCCTCACAGTAAAAACTGGAAAAAAATTAAACGAATTCAGACCAAATTCTAAATTCTCCACTTTTATAAACGTGTAAATATCAAAACCGGCAAAACCCATCAAATAATAATAACCACATGACCCCCTCCCAACTAGTAAAGGTGATATACCCATCTAACAGAACTTTTTTAGAGGCAATAGACCCACCCTTAAAGATCTCTTTAAAAACACGACAAAGGTAATACAAAAACAGCCCAAAAATTTATCTGGATACGGCCCCGTAATTCTCAAAATCAGTGGGATAGAGAGAGATACACAATCACTTGCACATCCTAAAGTGGGAATCGCCAGAACGCAGGTATTTTATCTTTGTTTAATAAACTGGCTAAAAAGAGGTGAGAAGTCTGTGAGTGCTTGAGGTGCTTGTTTTGTAAGATGCTTGGATTTTAGTCCGGGGTCAATTTTTTGATATTATTTTCTTTCTTAAAATAGAAATTTTCGAAAAAAAATAACAAATTGTGTAAAACATGGGGTTTTACGGATATTTAAAATGATTTGTTAGATAAATTATATAAAATTTTGCCATTTAAACATATATATCATGCGATAATAAATACGATATAGGCGCACGGACTATTTAGTGAGGCATCTGCGACACAACAAAGATCTAATAGATCTCTGAATTGGACTTTACCTCTGTTGATTGGACAGCAAAAGGTACTGTAAAATACTATTATTATTATTAATAGTATTTATTAACTTTTAAGTAGACAATATTTTTTAAAATTTTGTAACGTTTTTTTTTTGTACTTTACCGAATTAAATCATTTTTCAAGCGTTTAAATTAGTTTTACCTATTTAGTATATACGTTCTTCCCACTCCACTCCTTATAAAATGTTTGTAAAGGAAGTCTTTGCAGTGTCCACCCTTATCAATGGTCCATTGTGTCTACTTCTTTATTAAAATAGAAGTCGCCTTCAGAAGTCGCTGTCGAAAAGAACATTATTGGAATAAGTCCAAAACTCATCGATCTTCTTAGATTGCTTTAGGGTCCCATATGGTTCATATTACTTCTTATTCATTTGCTTTTTCTCATCATAAAAAGGAGTATAACTTCCATTTAAGCCACACGAATTTACTGGATTTATCTGTGCAATTTAGTTTCCGTGGTAAATGAGGAGCTTAAATACCTAATTCAAAAAGTCGAAGATGTTGTTAATGAACCTCAAAATAATATAAAAATCCTATAATAGTAAGGCGCAACAAATGTCTTGTTATTAACATTAAAAAAAACGGAAAAACACAAAATAAATTATGTGGTCTGCTGAACAAATATTTCGTTCTTCACTAAACAATGCTCCCATGTAATATTTAAATAATTTGCGTGACTAGAGAGCAATAATAGAAGAAATTTAATAACTTATCGGCACTATAACGCTAATTAAAAATGACCAAACCACATGTGCATATATCAGTTATATCGCGTGTTATACAAAATGTTATTCTATATTTAACTGCGAAACCATGAATAATTGAATATCAAATATTCCAGTCCATTATATAACTTCGGTATCCGGTTTTACGCATATATAAACATAATAAAAATTTATGAGCGTAATGCGCAACATCATGGGAAACTTTAAAAGTTTTTACGGCAAAAAATTAATCTTTAGCATAAATACGCAAATGGCTACACGAGAAAACAATTTGTTCAAGCGACAAAGTTATAATGACTTTTCCAAGGTAAAGAAATAATTTAATTACCACATAGATTGTAACATTATGTACCAACAAACCAGAATAATAATAAAAATATTACTTACGCTTTTATAAATTGTTTGCCTTAATGCGGTTATGTTAATTCGCACAATTATGGAAATTTTAAAACTAAGCAGTTTTATGGACAAAAAATATAAGTCCTAATAGAGAAGGAAAAAGAATTTTTACAAAAGATTTTGAGATATCAAAGAAAAGATGAGAAGTCCTAAACAATTTTTTTATTTACTTGTGATTACTGGCTTGCCGGAACAGATGGGTTTAATTGAGTGGCTTGGGGCAATAAGGTACATAAGCCATATTTTACTGAAAATCGAGATTTTTTAATCATTTAACTGGATTTTAAAGATCCGATTATTACGGAAAATCATATCCAAAAAATACGATGTAATGATACATTAGGTAGCGGAACGGTCATTAGCACTGGAGTACCTCAAGGCACAGTCCTGGGACCAGTTTTATTTTTAGTTTATATTAATGAATTGGGACAATTGCTGAAGAATGATTCAATTATTTGCTTTGCCGATGACACTGCAGTGACATTTACAGACAACAATTGGAAAAATGTATTTTTGAAAGCTGAACAAGGCCTTTTACAAAAATGAATAAGTAGCAATAAAATAAGCCTAAACGTTGTAAAAACTAAATTTATAGAATTTTCATTAACGGCTGCCGATCAACCCAAACATTCTAATATTAAAATTCATGCCACAACCTGTAATTTATTAAATACTTCTTGTACCTGTCCAAGTATACAGAAAACGAATAAAATTAAGTATTTAGGCTTATATATTGATGAACATCCATCTTCGCTGGAATGAGCATGCTATCGAAACGGCGAAAAATCTTCGAAAACTATATTAAAAATTTTACCAGCTTCGAAACATACTAAATGGAAAAACAATAAAAATAGTTTATAATTCCCTTGTAGAGTCTATTTTAAGATAGTGTTTACCAATTTGGGGTGGTCTTCGCGAAACTGCATTTCAGATTTTAAAGGTGTGCCAAAACAAAATCTTAAAGATAATTCTATATGTATAAAAATATCCAGTATCCTACTATTAATCTTTATTCTGAATTTAATGTTTTAAACCTAAGAGGATTATTTGTAAGTACAAGTCTTTATTTCTACAAAAAAATAAAACATATTTTCACTGAGCTTGATCATCATTATAGCACCCGTTCTAAAAGAAATAATGAAATACAATCATATTTTTTTAACAAATCTCATTTGCAAAGACATATATAATTTTGGCTTCCGAAAATTCTTAAGATTTTACCGCAAAATTTGAAAACAAAAATTGAGAGAAGTCATAACCAAAAAAATGCAAATATTGAACTAACACAAATTATTACACGAAATTATAATAGTTTTAAAAAGTTATTGAGAAAGTAATTTAAAGTGCATTTGTTAATTATTTTTGATTATCAGTTTACGTAGTTGCCATTTGTCATAAAATATAATCCCCTGAAAGTCGATTCACTTATTTTGCAATTTTGTTTGAATTTTTAATTTCCTCCTAGTTATTGCTTGTGCCTCCTCCGCTACTCTGCTCCTTATAGTAGAATAACATATTTATTTACTTACAAAAGAAACAAAAACTTTTTTTTTGTCTTTGTAT
Organism: Anthonomus grandis grandis; assembly: GCF_022605725.1. Lineage (NCBI taxonomy): Eukaryota > Metazoa > Arthropoda > Insecta > Coleoptera > Curculionidae > Anthonomus > Anthonomus grandis. The sequence goes on along the minus strand of NC_065547.1, from coordinate 37,709,241 downwards.
AAATGTAGAAAATAAAAATTTTTTAACACAGGCCTAATTTGTGGTCTAGTGAAATTATTCATTGTTTAATTGAGATAATATGAAAAATAAGAATCACATTAATTTCTGTTAAAATATCTATAGTTAGTACTATGAATTATATTATAACTTTTAAATTGTGTCTATAAATTGGATTGTGTATTTGTGAAAATTTCCGTAATATATTGTATTGTATTGTATTAAATGCAAAGTAATTTAATAAAAACCCAAATTATTTTGTTGTCAGAGACTACTATCCAACTGATAGTGAGCTTGAATCTAAAATAATGGGTTGTAAACAAAATTGTGACTTATGCCTCTTTTTGCAGTAATTTTAGGTGAGCATGTGTCTCCCAAAAACCTCAAAAAAGAATGCTTGGGGTGTCCAATAACCAATTTGTATAAAATTGATAAATTTAAATAAACAGAAGCTAACAATTACATACCTACATATTGGATGCCATCTGAAAAAATGCAAGTATTGGATTAGCCTTCCCGATCACCTGATTTGAACCCTATAGAGAATTTTTCGATAAAATTTTAAACGAAATTAGAAAAAGAAACATCAAAAACCCAGAATATCCATAGCTAGTTTTGCAGAAAAAAATTGAATGAATAGTAGTTTTTTTGTTTATATTTAAAAAAATTTTCTATAGATTTGTTCGCCACGGTAAGTAATTTTAAAGACTATTGATAATCAAAAACGTGCTAAATAATATTTTTAAACTTGAGTGTTTCTTATCATAACCAAAGAATTTCTAAAACTTATTTTGTACAAAGAGTTACTTACCTAGTACTATTTTTGAATGTATTTTATTAATAACAGAAAGTTTAGTTTTATTTTGACATGAAAAAAACTTATCTCCTTTAAAGTCGTTTTTTTCAAAAATGTGGCTTATGTACCTTGCTACCCCAAGCGCTCCAATTTATATGTAGTTTCTATATCGCTAAAAATCTTCATCTTGAGAGAGGTCGATAGATTGGGTAAACTCATTGGGTCATTACTCTGGTTGATGTAGAAACTTAATATACATCAACGTATTAGATTTCGGTTTTTAATATCAATTTTCAACTTCTTGGTGACTATTAAATAGTTGATGATCTTTTGTAAAGACCGATAAGCGGGGATCCTCTAACATCTTTTTGAATATTATTAAAATTTTCTAGTGTATGCTTTGTCCATTTATAATCTCAAAGTTTTTTACAGACGTTTTACATAATTTTTAAGTAAAATCTATATTTTTGTGTCGAATTTATAATAAGTTACTTTGTATTTTGTTGGGCGTTACGTTTTTATTTAAATATATATTCCTTTAAAAAAATACCATTTCATTTGCTCAATTATGCATAATACTTTGACATTGAATACACAACAAAACAGATAAATTAAACTAAATGGCCTATTCCATTTTTTTATTATACAATGCTAAAACTGTTAGTATTCAAATCAAAATATATTTTCTTAGCCCTGTTGATACTTTTGAAGTCGAGTATGGTTCTTTTTATGACAGCACCAACAACTACTTATGTTGCAACTATGATAGTAAGCAAGTATTTTTACAATTAATATTAACTAGTTTTTAACTATGCTCTTAAAACTTGATGACTACCTAACTTTAACCGGTCTTTAAAAGCTTCTTCATTAATGATTCAAAACTTGTAAAATTTTGAACCTTCTTATTAAGCAACATTAAGAAAACTGGTAATCGATGTAATAAAAAATTTACTAAATAAATTATACTGACTGATCATTTAATCCTGCTAGTTAGTTTACGTAAGCCAATTTACCTGAACTTCTACTTTTAGAAGAACTTTACTTTTACATTGTTTTATAAATAAAAGGTCTTCTGGTAATATTTGTTCCATAGTAAAGGGTGTTTTTTAGAGGCGGAGAACTTTCATTTGGCAACACTGTTTTTTATAACAGCCGACCTGACAGTTCTGGGTTATTTTTAGATAAGTTTGGTTTGGCAATGACTCATGCCGGAGCAACGTTTCCAAATTGTTTAAATTTATTTTGCAAGACATGGTTCTATTCGAGAAACACATCGGGCATTACGTGAGTTTTATGGTGCTCATAATCGGCCTTCAGAGAGATTAATTTGAGAAACTGTTGATCGTTTTCGCAATACTTCTCTAGTCAACAATACGCATCCCGTAAGACGCCGTACAGTGCGCACGCAACAAGCGATAGCTGCTGTGCAGCATAGTGTTGATATTGATCCAAATGTGTCAATTCGTCGTCGTTCTCAACAAGTGAACTTATGTCCATCCACTTTATGGAAAATTTTCCGCAAAGATCTCGGATTGCGAGCATATAAAATTCAACTTGTCCATGAGTTGAAACCCCAGGACCATTTTTTACGCCGTACCTTAGCTGAATGGGCGGAAGGAAAGATTGCTGTTGATCCACGATTTCATATGAAAATTTTGTTCAGTGATAAACCACACTTTTGGTTAAATGGCTATGAAAACAGAATTGCCGAATTTGGGGGGATGAGAATCCACGAGCTATTGGCGAAAAACCGTTACATCCAGAAAAACTAACCGTTTGGTGCGCTTTATGGGCCGGTGGACTCATTGGTCCTTACGTCTTCAGAAATGCTGATGGTCGGAACGTTACAGTAAACGGTGAGCCATACATAAACGTGAAAATTGGACCTCTAGATTACGCTACGTACGCGCCAGCCGTGGGGGTCACATGCCCGAAATCATTTTTAAAAATTAATGCCAAAAAAATTATTTAATATAACAGCAAATTCGTTCATATTAATAAAATATTTTGTGTTTAATTTCAATTTAAAGTTCTCCGCCTCTAAAAAAAACACCCTTTAAATGTAAACCATGATTATCAATTTTGACATTCAATAATGACAATCGTAATTATTCTTGCGTAGAATGTTGCATCAATGAATCATGGAGAAAATTTGTCGTTCAGTTAAATCAAATTTTCTGAAAATAGTGCGTAATATAAGTGATCGAAATAACCTCCAGATACTCCTATGCTTTGGCTATCACATTCTTTCTATTCAAGCAGATCACTTAATTTAGAATCTTCAACTTTTTCCTGATACTTTATTAAATTTATCTGATAGGATGGCTTATCTCAAACTCTAACTAATCTCTAAACAGTTCATTTTTTTCTTTATTTATCAACCGATATTAAACACAGTGTACAATTAAATTAAGAGAAAAATTAGGTAAAATATTTAAAAAATCTAACAAAACCCTAGCGAGAACAAAAAAATACAATAATATCAACTATTTATATTACAATCAATAACGGGAGCATCAATATAATTTATTATTAAATCATTCGAGAAATACAAGTTACACAGAAGTCTATAACATACTATTTCTTAACAGTTTAAGATATTCATTTCGATAAGTAAAACAGTCAGGACAAGAACTCTGAGAATGTAAAATATATTGAAATATTCGCTTGTCATGATCCTACGAGTACTTCTAAAGTAGTTTTGGATCAGACTCAAATTCATGATAAATTATAGGAGGTAGAACGTTTTTCTTAAGAGCAATGTACCTCAGGAACTCGGTTTAACCTGCTCAATTAGTTTATTATAGTTGGTATAGTGGTATACAGGTACCATATTCAAGATGAGAATGAACTATCGTGCAGTAGAGCAGCTTAATAGAATGTATTCTTTTAAAGTCTTTTGTGCATCTTCTTATGAAATCTAGCATTTTTAGGGACTTTGAAAGAGTAGCCATACTATGGGAGAAAAACTGAGTTTGGAATCCAAAATCAGGTCCCTCAAGCTAGTCAACACCCCAAAAAAACTGTCATTAATATGTTAGTCATAATTTATACGATTTGCAGCATGACGAAAAATCATGGAGTGACACTTTTTATAGTGTCAGTAGACCCTAGTGTTGTTGACACAACCAGCTGCAAGTCTATTCAATTCCAGTTCAAGGTTAACGCAATCAGCCTTTGTAACCCTACAAAAAAACTTAATATCTTCTACAAATAAAAAAAGTCGTTATGTAAATAGAACCCATAACAAAGTTGATATACATATTAAATTAAAGCAAGATCTCAAGTTGGGGTCGAGATCTTTGAGCAAATTCAGAGCGTATCATGAAATCATTCGATCAAAAATTATAATTACAAATCTGACAATCTGCCTATGATTTGTTAAGTAACTTCCCAGCCAATTATACAATAATATAACTTTTTTAAACAAAGTTTCGTGATTTACACGGTCAAACGCCGTTGAAAAGTCAGTATAGATAGCGTGTACCTGACTACTATCTTAAAATAATATAATAAATTCAACAAAAGTAAGAATATTATTTATCATAGAACCGAGACAAGATGCCAGATGATTTCTTAAAAAATTTGGTAATTCAGCTGATGGGAATACTTTTAGGCTTATAATTTTTAATTTTCTTGTTATCTCAAGAGTTCAGAAACTTCCAAATTTCTTACATTATCGATTACTAGTACTTAAAAACATTTTCTTTACATCCGGCGCCTACAATATACTTTTTTATTTGTAGTCATTAGCTCTTTTTATATATTCACAGGTTTTCGATCTGTACCTTGAGAAAGGAGAACTGTTTCTTTATATTCTAAAGTCTAATTTAAATTAAAAATGAGGCGAGCTCGAAAGTTTTCTGGGTGTTTGATTGATTTGAAGATTTTGTCCAAAGAAAGAAGTTACCGAAGTTGCTTATCAAGCTGAGTTAATATCAATTAGGCACCTACAAGAACGGAAGCTGTTCAAGCTGTTCTTTACTTGGTAAATTAAGCATCAATGACAATAATAACATCTCGATAGTTGCGGTCCTTAAATTTAAAACTAGGAATATTGAAGAAATATTTAAATGGTTTTTATATATCTAATGGCACAGAAAACCTTGGCACTTTATTTATATGTTTTTTATCAATGAAAGAATTGACGTGTTTTAGACATAAGCCCGAGAGATTAAGATTGGATAGTAAGATCAACTTTTATAGTTACGAAGATTATAATAAATCTGAAAATAAAAAAATACTTAATGCCATTCAATGGAAGGTAATGGTAAAATTTAAATTACTACCTAATTTGTTTGTCTCGTTTTGTTGAAAAAAATACACATTTTGCGTGCTATTGAACATATTTTAATGTGTTAGTGCTAAGTGCTAAAATGAAAACATTGGAGTAATAGACCATTCTGACATAGCTATACCATTATAACAGTATGACTTAGACGAATAATTTTACAATAGATTCAATCAGACTTTTAATAGTCTCGATAGCCCTACTTTAATGCTTCTCTAAATTTTCCTTCTTTTATTTATTTTTTTATATTGTAATCTCTTTTCTTTAACTCTAAGAGAGAAATCCAGATTCTTTTAAATCTTTTTAGTTAAAATGTAGCTTTCAAGTGTGCCTAACAGCAATTAAACTAAAAAGGTGTAAAACCTGCTTCAAAGTATTTAATTTGAAAAAGAAAGGTAAAATTGCTTTTAACGAAAAAGTAATTTATTCGTGGAAACGAAGCGAATTGATTTTTTTTGTCTGAGTTTTTTAGATTTATTTGTGATTCTATTTTTTGCTTACTGGCCTGCTCTATAAACATATGCTTATAATTCCAGTACTTGGGAGATCATTAAATCCGATTGCGAAGTGCCTTTTTATAACATATGATGATGTTTCTTTATAATTTAGTAGGAAAACTATATTTTTTGATTGCCTGCGCCCATTTAAAAGAAACCAAACATAGGATTTAAATTGGCCATAAACTGTGTTCTTACTTTGAAGATATCCTAATAACGTTTTTGTAATGTTTAACGAGGCAACATAAAATAAATAATAATGAGAGAGGATCATTAAATAACACCATAAACCAAAATAGAGTCGGAAAAGGCTTCAGGGTCAAAGCCGAGACACGTTGAAGGCATTAATGTTAATAGACGAATTTTACGATTCACACTTTACGCCCGACGGCGGATGTGTACCCGCAATTACGGACGGATTACGGTCAAACTTGGGTCATGCGAATCTAACATTTTGCTATTTGAAGACCTTCCTTCTTATCTTGCAGCATTGTGCGAAAGAATAATAAAGATCGAGTTCAGCAGAAAGCCACAGTATGATTAATTTCGGGCTTCCATATACAGTGCCGTTATTGTTCGCTTTTTATGGGTGTGGAACTGATATGGTGGGTATTTAACCCAGACGTTTGATAGGACACATTTCTGTTGATTTATGCGTCATTTGTTATGAGTTAGGATGCTTATCTAAAACTAGTTTAAATTTTTCTGCAATGACATTGACCAATTAACAATGATCCATTTGAGCCATATTTTAGCGAGTAAGCGCCTTACTCGGTTGCCTTACGATATCTTAGGCGTTACGTCATCATATGGTTGCTCTCGAATGACGTCATGTCTAACAGCTATCAGAGTATAAATATTAGCTATACCTTTCATCGGTATTGCATTCGTTTTGAAGACTGACCTAAACCATGAAAACACCCATTTCTCTAAATTTTCAAAAGTTTTGAGTCTGACTCCGGTCTCATACATTTTTAGGATCAGATCTAGATCGTAACAAAATACAAATTAATTTCGCCCTACAAACGTTTATAAAGGGCATACATTCGCCCAAGAGGAAAAACAATAAACAAAAAAGTTACTGGCGTAAACATAACCTCCCTCATATTTTTTTTCCACAGAAATAAACACAAACTAATCAAAACTAAAAAAATATAAAAAAAAATTGATATCAATATTTATTGTTTATTATTGTTTGAATAGCTTCCCTTTGACTTTAGCATATCGAGTTTATTAGAGGTCTCATAAAATAGTTTCATTTTGATTAAACATATCTCCCTCTACCTCTCCTTTCAGTTTGGACCATGACTTTTAAAACACCTTATATATTTATCAAATAATCACTTTACATTTTTGTGTTTTCTTTTTGTATCTTTAGTCGTATGTTTTATAGTAATTTTGCAGCCGCCGTTTTTAGATTTTCCTTTTGCATTTTTATCTGGATTGACTCTACGCTATGCTAACAAACGCTGCTAAAAAGCGCCTTATACGCTGACGTCATGACTTGATCGCTCGAATGAGACGTTTATAGCCGCTTACTCGCTAAAATATGGCTTTGGATTTAGATCTCCTTTCAGAAGTTGTCAAATGAGGAGCAACTTTTCAAATCGCATTTTGTCCAAAAAATACTTTTTTGGGTATTGACGAAAAACGATTTTCTTTTAAACCCTCCTATTATATATTTTTACAACATAGAGTTGTTTTGATAGAAATTAACATAAAAACCCATTAAGTTATCTCAGTTTAATCAATATTTATTAGAAAATCTGGAAAAATCGAAAAAATGTTTGGACTTAATGCGTGTTGATTCGTAACAATGTATAAAATTCGTTTTGTTTCGTTCAAAATTGGACATAATGCTGTTTGTTCCAATTTATTCGTTTTACAAAAAACTGGTGTTGATAGTGAAATTATTCGACTTTCAGGATAAAATGTCAACTAAGTACCAGGAATATGTTTTTTTTAATTTCTTCGAAAAATGCAAACTTACAAAATAATACTAATGTTAATAACATACAAAGTCCACTTGAAAAAAAAATCAAATTTGTTCCTGCTTCTTCAAGGCAGTCGCACATGGGATTTTCTTCACCTACATCATCTGCAGGATCTGGAATTTCAGCTGCTGGTTCCGTCGTGGTGTTTAAGGCATGATCAGAAAACAAGAGCGAAGAAAGCGGGACTTTAAATTCCCAGTCTTGTCCATATCTTGCACAAAGCAGCTTTCGCACATCAGTTTTCTTTTCTTCTTTGATGTTATTTACCAGTGGTATGTTACAGCAATCCTGCATATCCCTTATCAAAGTTTGGCCTCGTTTTGTTATTGCCATTGGGTGCTTCGAAGCGTCGTCAAACATATAGGTGGGCTCAAGTTTTATGGTAATATCAACGTAGCTGTTTTTTATAATTTTTTGTAAAAATTTTCTTTTCATGTCACTAATTCCATCAATTTTTTTCAGTATTTCTTTGAGTTCTTTGTAGTTTTTAAGGAACCAGTATTCGCCTAAAACCCTGACAATTCCGTATTGTTGGTAAATTTTGATATAAGCTTGGGGCTCAACACCTCTTCAGTTTTTTGTAGATGTTTCTCAACTCGACCGAATACCCTGTCAGCAGGTAAATAGGAGTGGCCGCGAACTGGGAAATATATTACTATCTGTTTTATGTTTCTTGTGGACTTTTTATGTAGCCAGTATGTTAAGGCATGGATGACGTGTTGGTTTTTGTTTTGGCCTGCGCAGCCGTCCGCAAAAAGCCTAATTTGCGTTACCGAATGTTCAATATGTACTTTTTCTAAAAAGTCTATCAAAGCTGAAGAAATTTCTTGAGCACCTCTTGCATCTTGTGTCTCGTTCCAGACATAAAAATGTGTGTTTTTAGTTGCAACATCAGTCACACAAAAAGAGTGAAATGAAATTTGTCTGGAATAGAAAGCCTCACCAATACTGACTTTGGGAATTGCTTGCACTTGTTGCAAGTCAAACACGTACGTTATGCTCGCTTCTGGGTTTGCTTTATCAAAGTATGGAAAGCTTTAGCTCTCTTTTTGTGAATTAAGATGTTTGAAATTAAACCTTCTTTGATAACACCATTTTCACAAGACTGAATTTCACTTTTAAGTCTAGCGCAATAGCTACAGGTATCGGAAGCGGGAGAGCCAAACCCTAGATTAAACTTTGTCTCAAAAATTTTTACGAAAAACGTTTTTTTTACTTTCAACTCGTCTTCAACGGTAGTATTATAAAGGTGAAAAAGTCGATTTATGTTCAAAGATGAATGCAAGTGAAGTCGACGGCTTTTATTTCGTGATGACTTTCGCAACCTCGCAAATTTGAAATGAACTCGTACACTTGCTTTCTTTTTGCAGAAAATTTCTGAAGTTTATGATCCCCTTCTCGTGTCTCTACGATCCCGATTCCAGATAAAATTCCGTCAGCAATTGTGTTTAGTCTTCGCTGACCGACCCCAAACAACTTAGCAAAGAACTTGGAGCATACAGGTAGTCTTTGTTTTTCTGTAGATATCAAGAAATATTTAACTGCAACGCGATGTGGCTTATTTTTTCTCACCTCACCACGAACTCGGTTGCGTTTTGGTTGAGCCACATCTATTAAAAAGGATCCTCTTTTATCTTGCTCCTTCCTATCTGGTTTATAAAAAACTTTTCTCTTTGCTTTTGCTAGGATGCTTCTTGAAATACTGAGACAGTTAAATTTTCCTTCTCTGTGGAGGCAGGGTGGTTGAAAATTAAGCAACAAAGGGTCAGGATCTTGATATCTATAAAAAAATAAGTGTATATAGGTGTGAATATTTTTTATTGTAACAAACGAGCAATACTTACCTCTTCTTATAATTCATTTCCCTTTTTGTCTTTTTTCATTGCCTTTTCCTTGACCCATTATTATAGTTGCCCACAATAACACTGTTATCGAGGTTTTCCATTATAACGCACTTCAGCATCTACACTTTCTAGTTCCTAAATATTTTATTCAAAGAATGTAACTGGACAATATACACCTGTTCTTGCAGAAACTTACTGGATTGCAGGTTATAACAAACAAAACACAACACTAGCTTTATATATTAGCTGTTTTGTTCGAGACAGCGCGTTCTAGTGGCGATATAACATAATGCGTTTTGATTCGACTACATCTGTGGACAAAATGCATTTTGATGTGAACCCTATACTTTGCACGTCGTTACACAGTGACATAATGCCGTTTCATTTTTACAGGATTGTAGAACACAATAATTAATTTGCAAATCCGCTTCAAGCTCAATTTTGTCCCAAATTGGACAAAATGCGTTTTGAAAAGTTGCTCCTCAAATAGGCTAATAATACTAAGAATTGTAAATGATTCATAAAGAAGGAAAAAAGAAACAAAATAGAAATACTCAATATTTACCTGAAATATTCATACCATTTTATTTTACATTAATTCTTGCATCTCATTATAAAAATTACCGTCTTAAACAAATTACAATTAATAATCCGCAAAGCACCTAGGTATTAAAAGCAGAAATATTCAGAATATTTTTACTTTAATGACAATTTTCAGATAGTAAATAAATGTCAGAAAATAAAAGAATTCCAATAAAAGTACAGATTTCCCGAGGCAAGCAAAATGTTTGTTTTTAATATTTCTTTATGTCTAAAATAAATTATTTTCTATTAAAATATTGAAAACTTTTTTATTATTTTAATTTTTAAGGACCCTTTGCTTAACTAGGTACCTAATAATAAAAATATGTGTACATTTTTGAATTTTTTGCTTTGTAGGAAGAAGAAGAACTTTTGGTTTCAAAAGTTATTGAACCCCATCAGATGATTTATAAGCATAGTTGACACGCTCTTATTTAATATTTACAATTGGTTAATACTTGACTGCGATTGAATGAGAAATAAAAGAAAATGAAGACAAAATTATAAATCTATGTTTCACTTATTTGTTTTGTACTTAGGTGGCTCCTCTAATGCGTATTTGTCTTGTAATAATTATTGAAACTATGCGATTGGTAATACAGTGAAAGCTCCCATAAGCGGACACTCACGGTTCCGTAACTTTTGTCCGCTTATGGGAGGTGTCCGTTTAAAAGAGAGTATGTGAGTATAGAGTATAAATAACGGGCTATATAACCATGAGAAAATGAGGTAGTACATAATCATGAGGAAAATGAAACAGAAACTCGCCATATTTTTAAAGTATGTATTTATGCTATATATTATCTATATGTATGTATACGCATACAAAAACATAAATAATTCAATACATGGTACGAGAATTTAAAAAAAATACATTATTCTTTAGCTTTTTGAAAAAAGTTTAAAATGTTTGTCTGACGAAATGTTACCATCTTTTGCTGAAGGAGACAATTTTCGTAATAACTTTCTAAATTTTTTAAATGTTGAAATGCAGTGAAATCATCTTTAGCAATTTTTTTCAATATAGAAATATGATTTAGAGCTTCCCCATATGAATTTATAGTTTTTGAACCTCTTAGTGAGTCCACCAGTTCCACTTCTTCTTCTGAGTCGTTTGGACTACCATATTCAAGTTGGCCTGGGCTTTCTACATCCAAATTCGAAAAGTTGTCAATGGCATTTTCTTCTGTTGTTATGTTATTGTTTTAGGCCAGGAAATCATCTACTTTCTGGGGGTCTGCTACTCCTAAATGTTTGGCATGTCGCAGTAACTGAGCAAGTGTCGCTAAGGGCAGATCGTCTTAATCGATAATTTTGCTCAGCAAATTCTGAGCTACATCCACTTTTTCTGAATCTAGCTTTGCCAAAATTTACTTTATCTTATGCTGTTTTTATCAAAATACAAAGCTTCTAACACATTAATAGACTTTGTAAGCTCAGATAAGCTTTGGATATCGTCAATTTTTATCAAAATATGTTTTAAAATCAAATGCCGATAATAACATTTAAAGTTCTGTATAATACCTTGATCCAAGGGCTGACAAACTGAAGTTGTGTTTGGCGGTAAAAACATAATTTTTACATTTTTCATTTTCAGATCACGAGGATGAGAGCATGCATCGTCTAAAAATAAAAGAACTTGCCTTTTTTGGATTCCCATTTTCCGGTCGAATTCCTGTAATCACTCAGACATGATTTCTCGGGTCACCCATGCCTTTTTGTTAGATTTCCAAGTCGCTGGTAGATCCTTAATAGCAACGTTTTTTAAAGCACGGGGACGAGCCGCTTTCCCGATAACAATCAAATCGCATTTTTCACCGGCCATATTTGCACAGAAAAATCTTTAGACAACTTTCCACCCACACATGTTTCTCCTTTAAGGGACAGAGCTTTGTCGGGCAATGCGCGAAAAAAAAGTCCACTTTCATCTGCGTTGTACACGTTTTCTGGTTTGTAGCCAAGCAACATGGACAAAAAGTTTCTCCAAAAATTGTGACAAATCAACTTGATTTACTGTAGCAGCTTCGCCAGATATGCATTTGAAACTTACACTATGTCTCTTGCGCCACTTTTGCAGCCACCCGTCGGACGCACTGAAATTATTATAGCCCAAAGTAATGGCGATTTCTGTAGCTTTCATTTTCACTAACGGCCCTGAGATTGGAATGTTCTAACTTCTAGCTTTCACAAACCACTCAAAACATGTTTTGTCTATAGCAAAACCTTCCTTTTTTAAAAAATCCTTCTTTTGATTTTATATTAGTTCCTGATTGCCATTTACTCCTGATATCTTCCTTATTTTTGGCAATTTCAGCTACTAGCGTTTTCCCAATATTAAACCTCTTTGCCGAATGACGAACTGAAACACTTTCTCTGTCTAATACATTAACATCACCTTCCTTTAACGAGAGCATCCTTTTTTTTTTGGTGCCATTTTACAGTTACAATAATAAAATATCTCAATCAACTACGAATTTGCCTGAACTGAAGATAAACCACAAGATTACATACTGGCTAGCCAACGAAATGCGTTAATGGGGAATCACCTAATATAATTCGGGGAATTATCGAATTTTATGTGCATTGCAATAAGCGGAACTAAAAATCGTCCGGGTATTAGAGTTTCGCGTCCGCTTATGGGAGATTTTTTGATCACATACAGAAAAATGTAGTGTCCGCGTCCGTTTATAAGAGCGTCCGCTTATCGGAATGCATTTAACATTGAAAATGATATGCTGAAATTCGGCTCCAGGAACTTTGTCCGGTTAAAAGAGATGTCCGCTTATAGTAGCTGTCGGCAAGGAGAGCTTTCACTGTATTATGTAGGGAGCAAATCAATATAGGGCTCTTTGATTGTCATAAGTTGGCTCAAAACATTACCAAACTGTCACAGCCAAGAGTTTAAAATAAGACAGAGTTTGTAATTCAGTAAATCCATATAAATTTTAAAAGAAGCATAAAACAAACTTTATTGAGACTGGAAAATTGCTTTTTTCCATTCAATGAAAAACAAATTGACCCAAATTCTCAAAAAGTTGAAGCGAATAAAGTGGTTAATGCCTTGAAAATTTAAATCAAATCACTTTTCCCTGAATCTATTAAAGCTAATTTAGCAACTCATCGATAGAATTTTCTTATCAAAGCAAATCCATTTAACTATCAATTACTTTTCAATTTAAAGGCTGAATAGAAACACCATGATAGAGTTCTTTGCATCCGATTAAATATAATTTTTCTTTTAGTGTTTAAGGAAACCCAATTAAAATAAGCAGTTTAAAAAGTTTGCATGAATGTAATATGGATTTCGTTAAAAGTCGTTAAAATTGGATTTTATATATATCAAGAAATTTAGAGAAGACTTAATTTCTTGGTATTTCTAGACTTATTATCTTCTTAAAAAATTAGGTTGCGAATAATTCGTCAAATATTAATTCCCTAATATTTCACATAAAAGGAATAATATTGATATTTACATATTCTCGACTAACATTAGTTACTATTTTTTGCTAGTCTACCTGTCTTTAAAAAGCCATTTAAGTCAATTTAAGTTTTGTTTGTCATATGCAAGAGTGTCGGTTGCTGTTTGTGGCGGAAATTGCGTGTGCATTTATCCTTACACAAATTTCAGGAGTGTATATTGTCTACCTAAAATAACGACGCTTGTTTGGTTACAGAATTGATGGTTTAAGCTTTGATGTTTGACCATAGGTGCCAGCGCTGTCTTCTTATTCCAGCTATTATTTTTACATATTTTTCTTAGCTGGCGTTATGTTTACAGAATTTCAGGTTAGATATGAAGATTTTTATATATGGTGCCATCTTTGGCATAATACCAGAGGACAGTTTCATGATACAGATTATGTGATGCTTAGGGTCTCGTTTTGTAGGTAGAACGGTAAGGAATCTAAACAAAGCCAGATAATCACCTTGTAGCTATTAATATTGTTCTCAAATAAAAAAAGCAAGTTTCTGAAGGCTGTTTAGTTTTGTTGCAGCCATTTACTGAGAAACTTTTCATATAGTTATATTAATTAAGTGTTAATTATACAGTGACCGCCTAAAGTTCTGCATAAATTCGATAAAAATTAGAGACATGATTTTTTGAGAAAACGCTCGGACCCGTCGATTTTTATTTTAAGTTGCGCATTATTTCACATAAATTTTTGTATACAGGGTGGAACAGAAAAAAATATATGACGTCATCGGTCATTTTTTTAAATGGAATGGCATATTTTTTATTGCATTTATGAAATATAGGCGAAATTTCAAGCAAGTTTCGTATAACACACCTTATCTCAAAACTCAACTGGTTCTGAAATATTTACATTTAAATAACAAGAAAATAAATAAGTACGTCTATTTACAAATTAAGGTAAAATCGAGGATAAAAATAATGTTATAAATACTGCCAATTGTTTTTATTTCCATGGTTGCACTTGTAAAGAATCTCCATTTTCGAATGTCACTGTCAATTCGAAAATTAATAGTTTTTATCAGAATAAATTATGGCTAATTTAACGGAAACCCAAAGAATTGAAATTTTGATGATGCTAGGATACGGGGATGGTATGCGCACGCAAAAAGAAGTAAGTGAACTGTTCAATGCCAAATACCCATAAACCATCCTATTTCTCAGTCAACAGTTAGTAGAATAGAGCACAAAAATAAAAATCGACGGGTCCCAGCGTTTTCTCAAAAAATCATGTCTCTAATTTTTATCGAATTTATGCGGAACTTTAGGCGGTTACTGTATAATTATTAAGTGTTATAATTAATAAGTTAAAATCATATTAGTTATATTATTATCACTAGATTTTGAGACAATAGCAGACGCTCGTCAATAATCAATTAACTTCAAGGAAATCTTCAAGTTTTTTTAATGGAGTGTAAAGGCGTCAATTTTTTTATTAAATTATTTTGAATAAATCCTCTTGTGTGCAGTCGAAGTATTAATTATTATTAACCAACTACAAAGATTATTTACTGAGAAGTTTCTGTATATCAGAATTCAAAAAGTGTTATAGCAATTAAATAATGCATAAAATCCACTACGATATTGATTCGGAATCAATAACAATATTCGTATGAAAATCCCCCATTAAACCGGTTAAGCGTGACAATATTGTGGCGGTATACGTACCTAATACGTTAGTCGGGTCCAATGTAATGTAATGTTTATTAGGTCCGTAAATGGGCCGTGAAGGCCAATTAAATGTTTTTTAAAAATGCAATGCAAAGATATACGCAAACGTGCGTTGCGGCCGCTTTAGGATAATCACGACGGTAGCAAGCGTATTATTCGATAATGCCAATTTCCTAGTAGTGCCTACTGTATGGATTACTTCGAGAATTAACGGTTACTAGCTTACTTACAGCTAGCTATTCAATTGAAAAAATTATGAAACAAAAAGGAATTAAAGTAGAATTGAATTGAGTTCATATAATAATGCAACTTTGATGCACCTCAAGTTAGACGTAATTTAGTTGCTAACCGTATAAATTTCCAGCGCTTTCAAGTGGCTATATAAATTTAAATTTTCAGCCCCTCGATTCTAGCGGTAACGAGTTATATATTGGTTTATGTTTGCCAAGGTTGATTTGTTTATTTGCGTTTTGTCGTTTAAATAAACTTTGTATTGGGATATATGTAAAACCCGATAAGGCTGTATTTGTTACGTGTAAAAACATGTATCGATATTTATTTGGTATGATATGATTTACGGGAACAATATTTAAATAGAGTTGTGTACTAGTAAACCCATTTTTTTTCAAAGTAATCTTTAAAAATGGTTGTGCTCAGACTATGTTTGAGATAGCAGTGATTTTAATTTACCCTATACTACTTGGTTGATGAGTGCTGAGGGCAAGTTATGTATAGATAGTTTGCAATCAACAAATTTTTATTTTTACAATTTTTTACAAAGTTATTTTTTCAAACATTGTCCGAAGCATTTACGAATATTACACAGCGTCCCCTAGCTTATGAATTAGAACTTCCTATTTATAATAACAGTAATCTTGAATATGATTTCTGTTGAATTACTTTTTTTGTTGGGTATTACGTTACTTTTATAATAAAAATTAATATAGAAAATACTATCTCACACGCTCAAATATTGAAAAAAAGAAGACATTTCTTATTTTCAATATTTAAGCGTATGAATATTTTTTAAATTGATTTTTATTATAAAAGTGACGTAAAACCCAACAAAATAATTAACTTATTATGAATATGTTTTATACACCTGCTATTAATAGGAATTTTTACATTGTTCTCTACTATGCTCTTGAAATGTTTATTCCAGTTAAGCATTATAAATCATCGAAATTTCCTCCCTGGTTCAATCCTGAATTACAAAATTTAATCATAGAGAACCAAAAGACAAAAAATATAAAACGTCCAAACTTGAAGTGAAATACATAGTATTTTCTACTTCAAGAAGTAGGTGCAAGGTTTTAAGTGATAATTGCTATAAATTCTATATTACTAAAATAAATCATGATGTAACCTAAAATTCGAAGAACTTCTGGGGACATGTAAACATCTTACGAATACCAAATTCCAATAGGATGCAACTTAATGGCAGATTTGCTAAAGGTGGTAAGGATATATTTAAATTGTGTGCTCGTCATTTGTCACCAACATAAAATTACATTTCCCAATTATAATTTTGGTTACAACCTTGATTTTCATTCTATTAACATATCTCTTACTGATGTTTTACAGAATTCTGTAAAATAAGTTTTCTTGATTCAGATATATAAGGGTGGGAATAGAACTACAGGGGTGTAAGCAAGCAACCAACACGATAAAACTACCATAACATTTTTGCCTACATAGGCAAAAGGCATAGGGAAGTTTTTGAGAACCATGGTCAGCTGGATAGCATTTACACTGACTTCTGAACGTCTCATTCAGAAATTGCGTGGGATGGGTCTGAGAAAGTGGATTTTTGTCGAATCGTATTTAATTGGTGCGTATATATTACATAATTTCTTTAAAAAATTAGGTCTTTTTTGGTGTACATCAAGGCTCCCACACAGGACCTATTTTATTCATTATATTTATTAATGACCTTTGTTGTGTTATACGTCACCCGAAATTTTTATTATTTCCAGACGACCTAAAATTCTACTTGTAATTAAATTTGACTTATTGTAATTGTAGGTGATAAAATCCGCAATTAATGAGTAACTTTTACAAGTCGTTTTTGTTAGTGTTTTTTTATGGTCAGTAAATAATGGTTTGGAACTTAATTAATTTTGTTTTAGTCGTTCTCTAAGATTACCTGTAAGTCATTACACAATAAATGGCTTAGTTCTCAAATTTGCTACTACTGTTAGAGACTTGCGTATTACTGGACAGTAAATTAATATTTGTGCGTCATTATGATAGGATTGTCAATAAGGATATGGGTAATCTTGGTTTTGTTGTGCATAACTCTTGTTTCAAGATGCTTCAATTTAATTGTTCTTTCTGGGCTTGCTTTATGGTCACCTTTTTACTTTAATCATGTGGAAACAATTAAAGCCGTTCAAAAAGTATTTTTTCGTTCACTGGCTTTGAAGGCTGACATTGAAGTTTACCAGAATTTGCATATTAATTATATATTTATTGCCGATAGTTTTTAAGTGGGAAGGACTCGTTTGTATTTACTGGAGAGCACAATGAGCTTAATCTAGACCCCTTCATACATAGACTTATGTAATAAGTGTAAATGTAATATGTAAAAACCCCAAGTCGTAATTTAATTCATTTAAATTAAGAGTTAGGGTTGTTTTACGTTTATGTATTTTTTGCTTTTTGAGTTTTGCTATAGTTTTGTTTATTTTCGTATTAATGATTATTGTTGTATTCTTTACCGCTTATTGTTATTCTTATTATTATTTCTATGTAGAATTTTTAGGGACCACGCCCAATATGAAAAGTTGAAATTATTAGGCACCGTTCATATCTAGGTGAGCTTAAGCGAGTCTATATAACTGTCAGTACCTGAGCATGCTTTTTATCCATTCACCTGTTTTCTCTATAAACTTATTTGAATTATTGTATATTTAAACTCTCATTCTTTTGTAAGTATGTATCTCGAAGAGGTTTTATTTTCATTTTTTCAAAACTTTCTGTTTTGTTTTTTCGTCATTTGGTGTTTCAATTGGCTTCCTGGCTTTTAATCACATGAATATTTTAGGTTTTTTCACTAACCATTATTAAGAAAAAAATATCACAATAATAACACAACCGTAATACAAGACAAACTAACATTCAGATACTTTTTAAAAGTAACGAAGAGAATGGACAAACACCTTGTATACAAAATGACTGTTGCCTGCGAAAGCCGTAGAAATTTCTTTGATCTTTGGCGACATTTGGCCTAATTAGTGCTAGTAAAAAGAGGCCGGCGACTCGTGCCGTCGGCACGTATTACCGGCCCAGGCCACTTTAGTGCAGCTTCACCTTCATTCAAGCTAAATTAGATGCAGACAGATAAAAGATATACTATATTTATTGGATTTTGAAATGGTTAAAACTAGCCCGTTCTAGTGTAGAGTGGAATTTGAAAAATTAAAAAGGGAAGGTAGTCTGCTTGTTTATTAAACTCTTAACGTCATGAATCTCAATTCTGTCACTACTGCCAAATTTTCACTATGTAAAGTCACCCTAAAATGCCTATTTTTGCCAGCAGCTAAATGCATGAGCTGGATTGAGAGGTGAGAGGCTGATAACTACTTTTTTTCCTATGTCGAGCATATGTTTACAATCGTTAGGCCTCGTTCACGCTTGTCGGCATCGCAGAGCATACTTTCGGTCAACATTAAGAAAGATCATATTTTTGTGAAAGAGTATAGTTGCAAAAATAGTAGGTTTTGCACAGTATTTGATACAAAACCGCTAATCAAAAATGAAGAAACTGGCCAGGATACACACGACATTGGTTAGGTGAATAATAGTTAAAAGTATGCTCGTGTCCCATTTCGGTTATAATTACAGAACATCTCAGATATTTTTAAAGATAACCTCTGAGACACAGAAAATAGAAAAAAATTGGAAACTGCTTTGCACAGATATTTTTGGGTAGAAATCATTGGCATGTTTAGAAAAAACAGAAGTGTTGTTTTGAGTTATGACCCTCAATTGTTCTTTTTTAAATGGAATGCCTTGTATTTTTTTAGCCTATAAATCTGTCTATTTTTCTTCTTTAAAATAATGTATAACACTAAGCACTTTGATTTCTACTAAAAAGTAAAGAACATAATATTTAGCCTAAAATTATTCGTTGGTCATGGAAATGCAGTTTGAGCTTATACCATGTATAAGATCAAGCTCAAGGTAGTTAACATAAAGGCATTCTTCTTAGCATGGAATTTTGACGTGACAATCAACAATAATTGCTGTTATATCTAGGCAACTTATTTGTTGCCTCGAGTAATAGACGTTTATTTTAAAATAATAAGTTTAACAAAAATATTAAAATTAATAAACGCATTTGAAAATAGTGAAAAATAGGTCACGATTGTTTGTTACGTACAATATCCACATCCAACATATGTTGTAACAGGAATTTAATTTAACTTATAATATTATGTAATTTTTTTTTCAATAATCAATTTACACATTTAAACTTCTAAATTTATAATATATTATTGTATATATCCCAAAAGGTGACAACCACATAACTTCATTTTTTGACATGCTAAAAGACGAAACTTAATTAATCATGAGTCTTTTTTAAAAAATTTTTAAATAAAATGTATGAGAAAGGAAAACGCTAATACATTCAGAATGTAGTATTAGCAAATGTTAAAGAACATCCATCTGATTCTTGCAGAAATTATGAAACTACTGCAGGTATATCGAAAAAACATCCAACAAAGCAAAAAATATATAAACCTAAGCCTTATAAAGCGAATGTGGTCCCGGAGGTGCTGAAAAGCAAATGGTATTTTGCAATTGGTATGCTGACAAACCCGACATGAACTCAATATTAACAACAACATTATTTATTCGGATAAGGTTTTTATAAGTAGCATTTTTAATCAACGTATTATAAGTAATTCAGTATGGCACACTACGGCCATACGATCAAAGGTCATGATAGGAGTAGAGGTAGAGGAAGAGGATGGACAACAGGACAGGAAACTCACGCTGAGCCTGGGCTTGGAAGCGACAGACTTACAGGCAAACATCTTACGAATCTAGACTTGCTTCCAACTGATGGCCGACCCTTCATATTCATTATAAGAGACCAGGCAGCAACAAAGAGGACAGTTTGAGTTGTACCTAAGTCAAAGACTGTACAAAACTGCTGGGAGGTTCTAGCGGACCTAGTCAAAGATAATCCTACCACAGAATAACAGAAACCATGATGCTGCAAGAAGGGTAATCCAACTTGCAGTAAAGGGGGCTACCAACAGAGCCATAGACCCTAAACCAACATACTGTGTCAACGACAAAACCTGGTAAAGAGATATGAGACATTGGTTGGAACTTGAGCATAAAAACTACTGGTAACAACTTCCAAAGCTGCAATTTTCTAAATAACTTCTGGGCAGCTGGCCTTCAGGAAGCATGAGAACATACTGAACCACTTCAGGCAACTACTGCAAAAGGTGGCTGCTCACAGGTCATACACTCTGCAGAAAACACCTACATAGACTCGGGAAAGTAGATACGCGACTATGTAGAGGTTGTAAGGAAGAGAAAGAAATGACTTTCACATTATGCTGCTGAGAAGCATTCACTCGGACCAGGAGTCCTGGGCGAAGCCAATCCTTCACCAGAGAGGATAAGAACTACGCCACTGGACAACTTATAATAGATTATAATATATAATATAATCTATCTTGCATAATAGAGCAGACCGCAGTACAGGAAACAATCTGGAACCACGAAGCGCGGAAGTTTTAGTGGGGAACCGGCACAAAGTTCCACACTACCGAAAGTTCAAGAGCTACCGGTATTTATAAAGAATTTCTTTACCGACAAAAAAATTTTTAGAGCATCTATTAAAATTCAAGTAAATACATTACTTTAACGAGAAAAAAATTGATAAATTCATCGCTGTCAAAAAATATAGGTTAATATAGTGTTATATTTAAAAAAGAGCTAGAACCAATAACTCTTAAAAGATACTCCCAATTCTTGGTTTAAGCACGCCAAGGAATTCTCTGCAAAAATACCAATCTAAAGCAGTTTTTATATAGAGTTCTATCTTTATAAATAAGTACAATGACAATCAAACCGGAACACAGTATACACTAGTAGTAGAAGTAGTAGTAGTAATAGTAGCGGTGACAAATAAGCCTAAAGGTTTCGGCTCCAAAAATTTTCTTTCTCAGGCGATTCCACAAGCAGCGCAATTTCGCTGAAAAAACGAATTTTCTCTTATACCAAGAAGGTGTAAGATGCCTTTTTATGCAGTTATACTCAGTTTGGATTCCCACCAAGTCTTTGATCATTTGTCGGCTCTTTGTTAAGAATCGCCTTACTTTAGAGCCGTCATGATCTGGTATCATCTCCTTAGGCTGTTTACATAGTTCTGTTCTTCTCCAATTCTGCCCGGTTTTTTCTCAGGCCCAATTATTATGTTCCTGGAAAATTGTTTTTTTTACTAAAGTGGAGATGCTGTTCGGGCCTACGAAGGGGCTAACAGAACCTTGTCTTGCTAGTTTGTTAGTCCGTTCGTTGCCCTCGATATCTTGGTGTCTCAGTCTTACTTCCTTGTGTGCTGTCAGTCATTTGGAGTAGATGCATTGTCGTTTCCATCTTAGTATGCTCCGGCCTCAGCTGATTTGATGCTTTCCATCCATGGCCCACCTGTATACTAGGCCTGCAAACCATTTAACTCCTTAATGTGGTTTGTTAACCATTCTTCCTTTGTCAGAATTTCCACCCGAAGGCCTTTATTTAACCTTAGTTTGCCACTTGCTGTAATACATCCAGATGTCAGAATAGTCAGAGTACACTAATTTGATTTTACTGTAAATAAATCATTATACTACCGCTAAAAATAGAAAGTACCAAAAAAATATTGTTTTTTAAAAAACAATAGCAATCCTCAGCTGACCTTAAAGAGATAGCGGCCATTCTATTTTAAAAGTATAGTTTGTTAAACTATTACTACCAAATCTATTCCCAAATTTGAATTGTCATGGATAATTCGTTCATGCCGTATATAAGAAGCTGCATCGTCGATAGTTGTCGGTTGTCACTTTAGTGAAGTAAAATTTGGAATATTGGCGCGAGGTTTAAATAGCTGTAAATAAATATCCCTAGTAGTCGTGAGTGATTGTGTTTTCATAGTGTAAGTGTGTATATAAATTATTTGACTATTTCCGATTGCCTTAATTTAGAGCTAATGAATGGAAAAAACGCTACACTACTATCACCCATTTCTCTAATGCCTTTATTACTATCTTTTTAATTCCAGCCTGGGATGGAAATAGGACTGGATCCATTAGATTTGTTTTGGGTGAATTGAAAAAGTGATCCAAATCTAACCGGTGACAGTACTTTCGTATAACAAAATGTTGCCATTGTTATTAATGAAATCTAATAATAGTATGTAGATGCAGAATATTATAGAAAAGGAGGTTGCATACTGTATTATAGTGTTGCTTCCAACAATACTCTATTTTACGATTTATTTGTCGAAGGTGTCGTCCAAAGTTTTCGCTAGCAGCACTTTTGATAATAATAGAAACCGCAAAATATATTATCGTTGACGGGAACTATAACTTTTAAGCTTTATACTGTTCACGCTCCTGGTTATATAATAATGTTCTATAGAGGTATTTAATCATTATAATGACTTGTTATTGATTATCAAATATTCTTAAGCTTTTGACACAATAGCTAGAATTAAACTTAAAGTCTAGTGTTTCGGTTGACATATTGCGGGTTCTAAACAATTTCGATGAACTTGCTTAATTTCCGTATGTAGAATGACTTGATAGCTAGAATGTTGGTTTTATGAAAGAGAATTTATTGAGTTGCTATATTGCTAATCCTCATCGATCGTTGATGTTATTTAGTTCTTGTGTAAATTTTCACACGACTTGGATGATGTGCTTCCTGCCGTTTTATGGATTAATGTTGTTAGTATATTGGGGTTAAGGTCAAATTGAAGTTACCCATAAATCTTTAAGTACCAAAAAGAAATATTTTTCTTTTTAAATTTTAATTTCTTTAAGCTTATATACCGAATTAAATAAAAAAATAATTTTTTGTGAAACCATTTGTTTTATCGATATTGACAAGTAACACATTTTACACAGTCAGTCAGTTTGGGACTATTTAAAAAAGATATGTTGATATGATTGATATCAAGACATATCCCTGTGGGGTCATTTTAAGTCTACTAATCTACATACTAAAAATATATACAATTATACAAATTAAAAAAAAAGATCCTAAAAATCATCCTTTAACATTGGAACATCCAAACACATTGGAAGAGGCTGTAAAA
The DNA here is from genome assembly GCF_022605725.1 of Anthonomus grandis grandis. Lineage (NCBI taxonomy): Eukaryota > Metazoa > Arthropoda > Insecta > Coleoptera > Curculionidae > Anthonomus > Anthonomus grandis. Next base: position 37,685,774 of record NC_065547.1, on the reverse strand, counting down.
AAACTATTAATATTTGTTTTTTGCCATCCAAATCCGGAAGATTGCCCATACATTTTAGAACATCTCGAAGTACTTTTCGCTAAAACTGTAATTCAAAAAATACCTGAATTCAATCTACAATACGGAAATATCCCATATGTGAAGTAATCATTAATCAAACAGTCGCAATTACAATCCTCATTCGTGCCGCGGGCATAGCGCATAAGTCAGGTACGAAAACCCAAATTGTTTATGTGCGAATAACGCTTGGTATAACGGGAATATGTTTATCATATTCGCACATCGTGCGGTATGTATATTTATTGTGTATCTGAATAATCACCGTACAAGGTAGTTACCCAACTCCTAAGACAATGATAAATAATTCCGCGGGATGCCATCGGAAGCGACTGAGTAAATTCCCGTATTATAGTTCGCCACGGCGTGGCTTTGTAGTTTAATTATAATTAATTAGGTATCATGGGAGCAACATTTAAGAGAAAGAATAACAGCACTTTTAAAGCTTCGAGGATTTCGATCAAATGTAAATTATATTCGTCGAAGACCATTTTATTTGTAACCTGAACCTAACAATCACATAATAAAAACTTTTTGTTTTGTATAAGTTAATTATTTGACCGCTTGTTCGAGTTAGAAATCATTATATTAAAAATATAACTTTACTCACTGGTTCTTTATTTAAAAAATAGTTTTAATTGAAACCATCGAATATCGTTGTAAAATTAAATATTTTGGTCACGTGTCTGCTTTATTGTATATTAATTTTATTATTCGACCGCCCGCGCCAGTTGGGTTAAGGACAAATTAATGGCTAAATTTTAAGTAAGTTACTAGTGCTTTAATTTAAGATTGTTTTTTAAATAATTACTATCGAAGGCCTTGTCTATATGTCAACTTTTTATTTTAATTGATGTATTTATTTAAATTTACCCGTATTTTATTATATTAAAAAATAAAATTTACTTAAGACTCTACTATTTAAAGAATTATTTTCATTGAAACCATCTTATACTATGGCATTTTTGAAGAAAATTATATATACATATATATATATATTTTTTTTAGATTTTAAATTTTTTTTAGTTTTTATTTTTTCACAATTATTATAATAGTGAAGAAATAGTCCATACCTGCAGTGGAGTCGTAGGTTAAGGTAAAATAAGAATCTTGCAGAAACCCGAACAAATGACAGACACAGAAAAAATTAATATAAGGTACACTTACAAAGGTTTAAAATTGGTATTAGACATACGCTCCAGGGTTTGATTTCGTGTCACGAAACCCTCTATTTATTATGATTGTTTTTTGTTAAATTTATTTTATTTTTTTTAAATTTTCTTTATTTACATTCTGTTGTGGACAAGCATTATAATTTTTATAAACTAAATACTTACTAAGTCCTGAGGATAATCTTATAGAAATCGACAGGTCTACCAAATAAAAATTATGATTATTTTATTTTTGACTACTGACTGATAGTTTAAATATTATTTAATTTATTTGAATCATTTCAAAAAATTTTAGTGAATACACAAGAAGATTTGACGATGCCTGTGACCTAATTTGATTTCTTACTGTTAAATGTGGGCCGATTTTTTTGAGAAAAAAAGTACTATTTCTTCGAGTTTGGAATTTAATTTATTTTTCAAGTTCTTTTAAAGATGCAAATTTTAAGCTGTTTTAATTTTTTTTATTTAGGGCTTGCTATACAGGGTCTAATTAACATCTTCAACCTGCATCACTGGCAAGTTAAAAATCCTCAGGCCATGATTCAATCGAGGCAAGAGCAACATTTTTCTCTTAAAGTTTGGGGAGGGATAATTAGAGACTTGATGATCTTTATGGGTGAATTGAAAATTTATTTATTAATCAGATTCGCAAAATACAGGTATATGTGTAAAAATACACGTATTAACGCAGGTGGCAGTCATTTTGATGTACGCGCTCAAGCCGCTATTGTTAAAAAAATAGAGTATCAACATTAAATTAAAAATTCATGAAATAAAATTTATGTAAATTCAAAAATGTATTAAAGTAAGGCTTCAATTTATACTAATGGCGAGATAGGATAGGCATTTTGAAAGTTTCTATTAACTAATAGAATTTCATATGCATGACAGATTTTTAGACGCTTTTTCCTTAGAAACTGTAAGTTTAGGCGACTTTTTGAAAAAGTATCCTTTTTAGAAAAAACATTGCTTTCTACGAATTAGGCCTTTCCATCGCAATTGTTTAAAGAACAAAAAAATTGTGACAGATTATAAGCACTTATGCCCCTCTATAGTCTACACCACTAATAATTTTAAAATTTCAATTTGTGAGGATTCAAATTCAAACTCAAAACGTTTATTTGCCAATATCAAAAATTACAAAACAGTTGTACTTATGATATAAGTGAGGTTAGCAAATAGGAATGCATCTCGATTATAAAAACCGTTTCTCAAAAGTACCTCTGCAAGAGGCTGCACTTTTAAGTGATACATCCTCAAGAAGAAGCAACAAAAAAGGAAACAAAATAACGAGAAAACAAAAAAAAAACCTTAGGTAAGAATATCTTTTCGATACATTTTGATAACGAGAGCTTGAAAAAAATTACAAAAAAAATACAATTTATTTCTATTTACGTACACAGGGCAGGGGTAGACGGCGACTGAATCAGGGAAGCGCAGGAGAGGAAACACATCCAATATATATGACTATAAATAATATGATACAGGTATATCTTGTTAAATGCGAAACGAAAATATAGGTGTCGACTTGACCCAGTACAGCTATATGAATATGACACAACCTGAATGAAAAGAGACTGGAAAAAAATCCTATTGACATTCATCTCAATACATATTTAAATATTAGGCATCATACTGTGACTGCATAAGCATACTTCTTATGTATTTCTTATACTTATAAAAAGAATAATCTTTAACACAATGAGGCAAATTGTTTCACAAATGAACTGCAACGTAACTAAATGATTTTTGAAAAGCTGCTGTTGTATGCTGAGGAACCCTAAAAATATTAAACCGTCTGGTATTATGGTTGTGTTCATGAAATGAGAAGAGTGCATGTGATATTTGCGTCTATTTGACATTAAAAGAATAAAATGATTATTAAGATATGGGGTAATATGACTTCTGTAGTAAATATTAAAGGAAAAATGCATACAGGAATTTTGCACTTTTTGAATAGAAGATGAAACTGCTGAAGTGATTGCATTGTTGTAGATTACATCACCATAATCAAACAATGATAATATTAAAGAGTTGCACAAAAAATACTTGGTTTCACTCGGTAATTGACGCTTTAGATTATTTAAATATTTTAAGCGCATATAAGCAGTGGCATTTTTTTTGTTTATGTGGGCTGAAAAAGACACTGAGGATTATGTTAAATACAATAAAATTCAGATTTTTTTTTGGTATCTTACCTTTGCCTTTAGCGCTTTTTGTTTAATAAATGATGTAATACTAATAACGCATATTTTAAGCTGTCAGTTTTTCAAAACTCATTTCTTTTTTAATAAAATTGATTGCCTTATTTTATTACTTACCTAATTGGCTAATAAAATTTTACATTAAATTAGTGATAATGCATTTTTATGTTTCCTCAATTAGTTATGACTGTACAATAAAAATTTAAACTAATATTTACTAACAAAGAAGCCTTGAGCATATATGCGTAGCGAAAAACATCGGCTATAAAAATGATATCAACATAAATACATTTTTTCATTCCTCGTTAAAAACCTATAAACCATAATAGGTTCATAATGCATGACCCGAAGATTTTTAAATAAAAATCATAACTCTTAATGCTTCCTTTATGGTAGCATGAGTCAATTAAAACCAATACTGCATATATTTTCAATATAATATACCATGAAAGTCAATGGGTTAGATGCGTATCGAGATTTAACTCATATTACCGCTTACGTACTGTAATTTAGACTATATCTAACTGCTTTCTTGATAATAGTTAACAATGGAAGTGGCTGGTTCAATGAATCCCATAAAAGTTAATTATTGCACTGAATATACTTAACACAGACCTACATACCCATTAAGTACGTCATGCATTTATAATATATGAAATTTTGATTTAGGAGTTCAGTAATTGATAAAACTGTATAAATTAAAAGAAAATACATAAAAGCACCTTCTTAACTGTGCTGCTGCACTTGATTAGTGTGGGACGTAATGTGGACGTATAGTTTGCCACGCCCTGTTGTTGTCAAAAACAAAGAGAAGAAGCTCGCGAAAACATGTATTTCTGGTTAGTTTACTGATTAGTTACGGATCAAAATGGATGAATGAACGTAAAATAAGACAAAATAGTAATAATAGGAAATTTCTTTTATTTCATCACTTTTTTAGCTTCTTGCGAATTCTGCAAAAAAAAAATTGAAAAGTTTCGCCGAATAACCTCTGAATGTGATAAAATACAGAACAAGCTGGTGGAAAGCCGTTGATAACATATTAGCATCCTAATAAGTATTTTCTGGAAATATAAATTTTGTTTAATTTCTCCACATTTACCATCTCTTGTAAATTAGAAAATAAATTATCGCAGTACTCTATGAATTATGATGGACTATTATGAATTTGTTCATAATGGCCGATAATGGCCCGCAGAATCCAGTTTAGGCACTAATTTCAACACAGTTATTGACCTTTTCTAGCGGTGGTATGAAATTTGGAGGAGATGGAAGTATGATAAGAGCCAGAACTATTTGAAGCTCCTCAAAAAAAACTTAATATTTGTAATTTTTCACTTAAAAAAGAAATGTATTTCCAAACTTCAAAATACTAGTCAATCATCACCAACTTAAGCCAAGAAATTTATTTTACTTATACCAAAATAATGATAATAATAATAATAATACATGCTTATAAATGAAATAATACACAAAACTATGAACTTTTCGGAATAAAAAGCTACATCAGCTTACCTCCAAAAAGAGGCAGCTGCTAGAGCAAAGGAAATATTATATAAAAAAATACATAGCAGCAAAGCAGTGAGCAATGAAAAAAAAACAACATCGTTTTCAGTTTACAAATTACAAGGGAAATTGAAGAGAAGTGTGAGAGAGAGAGAGAAGGAGAGAGACTCATTAAAAAAAAAACAGAAGATAAGTAAGATCAGAGAGCATAGTGAGATGATGTGCAAATTAATGCTTTTGAACCAATTTGGCTTGAAACTTCATTTTGAAGACTGGTATCGATAAAGAAAAGTCCATTATTTTGTATTTATTAATTACAGAGGCAATTTGACAGGTAAATGACTTCTTAAATATTTCAGTTTTATGAGGTGGTATAGCTAAAAGGTTTACTTTTCGGATATTGTTGTTATAGATCAGTGAGTCGCAGTGGAGAGCTATCAATTTGACCAACTCACATTAAACCTTACATAACCTGGAAATGCAGTCCAAAATTGTTCAACAAATATTCATTTTGATTGAACAAAATGTGGAAAAAGTTATTTTTGATGATATAAGTTTCGGTTTCTAAGACTATGTACTCAGATAAATCATTAAAACCTAAAATATAAAATACTCCTCAGTGCAAGATAAAGTTTAAAAAAATATTACCGGAATGGACAAAGATCACCACACATTTATATACTATCTGCTGACTATCTATCACTAATCACTAGATGTTCAGTCCCTAGTAGATTTTAAAGATTTTGGTTGCTAACATAGTACAATGAATGACGTATTTTGATCTGTACCACAAAAAACCGGAAAACTATCGGTCCACTGAAAAGAAGTGTAAGATCCGAAACCTATTTGATACTAAATTTTTTATCAAAATCTTCTTTTGAATATGTCTTATAATTAGATATATTAGATAGATATATTAGATAGCTTTTGAAAAAAAAAAATTTTAAATGTTAGTTACAGCTTTATATTTAATTTCCGATTTAACAAATTCTTGAATTTTTCAATAAAAATTCAAAAAAAAAAGTGTCTATATAAAATATTGTACCGTTGAGTTATAGTTTCTTACCTTCAATTTTTAATTTTGGCTTAAAAATTACGTAAGTAATAAAATTTTTTCTCAGACGACTGTTACCACCTACAAACTATTTGATTATAAAGTCCGTTAAAGCCATAAAACGGAGCCATTTCCCAGTAAATTTCTATGCTATGCAGCGACTGTGACACCTCTTATCTCCCCAACGGATTGTTAAGGCTGTCCGTGGCAAAGTAAAATGTAAAATGTGTATAGATAATGCAAGCCCTGACCACGGTTTTACATAATATCGGAGCAGTTTTTGCTTAGATTTGCATACCAAGAACATCAATTAGAAAATTTCCTAATTATAGCTTAGGCTTTATAGGAATATGCGGAAGCTTAAGCGCGCGTGGTTTTCTTTAGATCTTTTGATTATAATTTTTTTGGGTTTTCTTTTTATTGTGTCGTGCGCTCCAGATTATTTTGATTACTTAATTTTATGCTTTAACTCATTTGCTTTTCTAATAAGAAAGGCTTAGACATTAAGCGATTTATCAAATTATCGCGGCAGGCTTTGAGGGGTAACGAGTTCGAAGGACTCTTAACCTGTATATACTCAATAATGTGTGTATTAATCTTTGCGAAGCCACTTCCGCGTACATGATAAATACTTATCAACATTAGAGCCTTTTATTTTTAATTAAAAGCTAAAGTCTCTGAAAAAAATGATAAGATAGTTACATTTTAGACAATATGGCAACGTTCTTGACACTATTATAATGCTTGAGCATACACGACCAATTTTCAATGGAAATCTGCAGGGTACAATTTGCATTCCCTGCAGAATGCCTTTGAAATTGCATTGTGTGCAGAGGCCTATTATTCCCTATTCCAATGTATTAACAATATTATCCATACACATATTATTTAAATGTTTTAGAGTAATAAGTTTATCCAAAGCTATAAACGAAATTTGGACTTTGCCGTTCTGTTAATTTTAAATGATTATAATAATAGCGCAATATCACTTATTTATCATCGGAGTGATTGCGTAATGTTCGTAGAAAGGTTTGTATATACATATAATGCTGCTCGGTTGATATGTTTTTCCGCTACAACCTCTAAAGTTAAATTGAATTAAGGTGCTCTTATGGCATAACATATGCACTTAGATCCCTTGATGGATCCATTGCGTCTTGCTCAGGAGTTACGAAAGGCAAAGAAAATATCCTAGGAAATCCCAATAAGATGGCGCTATCTAAATAATCTACGATTATTTTATTTCTTTTGCCGACACCAACGACAGAGGGTTGTTATATCTAAGATGTATCTAAGATATAAGATGTATCTTATAATATCTAAGATGATGTTGAGATAAGATGGCTAAGTTATCTTAAGTGACGGACATTTTCGCAAATCTCAGCATGGTATCTTCGTTATCAACGTTACCTAAGTGGTAAGGTACCAGGAGGAGACATTGTAACCTGAAGTCCCCTTTTTTAGGTTTTATGTCCAATCCCTTACCTATTAATGTTACGTTACGCCACTGGTTCATCCATTCGACCGTTCCCAAATTTTAGCTGACGAAGAACTATAAGAAAAACGTTTTTGTGCTTGTGTGTGAACTTTTAAATAATCAGATTTGACTGTACCGCCTAAGTCGCAAGATCGACTCAATTTTGTATTCATATTTTTTTAAAACAGTTTTATATTTTTAACATATTAAATTTTTTATTGAAAAAAAGGAAACATTCTTTTATTCATTTCAAAACTGGCGCAGTCGGTAAAATAATTCCGGAGAGATCATAATTTCAATTTACCGGGATATCAAAAAATTTTACAAAAACGCGTTCGAGATTGCACGTTGTTCGCTGTCTGTCGTCCCTAGCCGTTTACCAAGTGGAATTTGGAACTATCAAGAAAAGGTCCTCTCAGCTCTCCCCTAGCCTAACGAAGGAATTTGGGATTTCTGGAAGACAGAACCTTCAAGACGTTCCCTAGCCCGAAGTTCACTGGAATTTGGATGAAAAAAATTCAACACAGTCAAGGTGTACTGCCATCGCAATGCTGACTGAGTACAAGAGTTGCAGGGTGAGTCTTACTGCACGATTATTTAATTTTATCAAATTTATTTTATTTTTCGTTGTTTTTATTCTTGTAGGTTGTATCACTTGTACTCAATTTACCACCTTGCACAATGCCTGATACAACTGAAAATTCTAATTCAAATACTTCAACAACTTACACTATAACTTCCGATAAAGCAATAAAATTAATTAACCTTTTTGATGGTGCTCGCTCTATATTGCATAATTTTATTGATTCTGTTGATTTTGTCTATTCAAAATTTAATCAAAACGAATTAGATGTTTTTCCTTTCATCGTAAAAAGCCGGCTAGAAGGCAAAGCTTTAGAATTTATTGGCTCAAGAGAATTTAATTCTTGGGATGACATAAAAATTGCACTTCTAGAACAATATGGTGAAATACTAGATATTCACTGTTTAAATTTTGAACTCTGCCACTTTAAACAGCAACTTAATGAAAAACCTATAAAGTTTGTAGAACGCATTGAAAGTCAATTAATTAGAATTCATAAAGTTATTAAATATGACATTAAGCTTAACACTATTGAAAAAAATTGCTTGACCACATTTCACAATAAATCTGCCTTAGTGACAGCAGTCACAGGTTTAAAAGATCCCTTGTCGCAGTGGTTAAGATCGTTAAAACCTGAGTCATTAACAGAAGTAAAACAATTAATTATTAACTATGAAAATCAACAATTTTTTAAACAAACCAATATTCAGTTTTCGAAAATGAATATTCAAAATCAAAACAGTAATGCATCTTTTAAACCATCAGGTAGTTTTTCAGAAACAAATGCATTTCAACAAAAACCCCCAATAAAATTAACAATTCCCAAATGTAGAATATGCAATAAATTTGGACATAAAGCCGAAAGATGCTTTAAAAATTTGGAATCGCAAGTCCCCGTAAATAATTTTTATTCTGATTCTGCTATAAATATCGAGTGTGAAAAAGACGATGAAATCGAATTGGAAGTTGACGCCGATTTTTTATGCCAAAATCCTATATTACTAGAAAACCCACCTATAACGACCTTGGAATTTACCAAATAAATAATCAGTCATTATTATACATACACGTAAAAACATTAAACCTAAAATTATTGGTAGATTCTGGTGCAGCAATTTCTATTTTAAAACCCCTAAATTTTCTTACAAATTATAAGCTTAATTCCGAAAATTTAGAAGTTTATGGAATAAATAATATCTCCATTAAAATTAAGCATAGCGTTAATTTTTCTATGTTTGCAAAAACTCAAAAATTTTATATAAATAATTTTAATTCACCATTTGATGGCATATTAGGATTAGATTTTTTGAAAAATAATAAGTGTACTCTTGATTTTGATTCTAAATCTATGTTAATAAATAATGAAAAATTTCCTTTATTTTCATTAGGAGATAAAAAAGAAAAGCCTATTAATCATATTTCTCACACAACAAAAATTGAGTATATTTCTGAAAAAATAATAGTTGATCACCTTAGTTTGGAATTACAACGTAAGATTAAAGATTTATGTTTAAGATATCACGATATTTTTCTTAATAAAAACGAACCTTTAACTTTTAATAATAAAATAAAACATTGTATTCGAACAACAACCGAAAATCCTATTTACACAAAAAATTATCGTTATCCACACATCCATAAGGAAGAAGTTAAAACACAAATTAAAAAACTGCTTGATCAGGGAATAATTCGCGATTCAATTTCACCATGGAACTCTCCACTTTGGATAGTACCAAAAAAACAAGATAAAAGTAGTGTTCAAAAATGGCGTGTAGTTATCGATTACCGTAAATTAAACAACATTACAGTGGACGATAAATATCCATTGCCACATTTTAATGATGCTTTTGATTTATTAAGTAACTCAAAATTTTTTTCCACTATTGATCTTGCTTCTGGGTTTCACCAAATACAAATGAATATTTCTGATATAGAGAAAACTGCTCTTTCATCCGAACAGGGGCACTTTGAATTTACTAGGATGCCCTTTGGGTTAAAAAACGCGCCTAGTACGTTTCAAAGGGTTATGAATGAAATTTTTAAACATGTAATAGGAAAAATATGTTTTATTTATATGGATGACATTCTGGTATTTAGTAACACGATTGAAGAACATTTAAAAAATTTAGAAATAATCTTTGAGGTTTTGCGAAATCATAACTTAAAAATAGAATCGGATAAATGTAATTATCTCACTAACGAAGTTGTTTTTATCGGGCATTTATTAACACCAGACGGTATAAAACCGAACCCTGATAAGGTAAAATCTATAGTTAACTTCCCTTTACCAAAAAATGAAAAAGAAATAAAATCTTTTTTGGGTCTTTTTGGCTACTATAGGAAATTTGTGAAAAATTTTGCAGATATTACAAAACCTCTCAGCAATTTGTTAAAAAAATCAGTTAAATTTAAAATAACACCTCCAGTAATAAATAGTTTTAACAAATGTAAAGAAATCTTGACATCTGATTGTATTTTAATGTATCCCGACTTTGACAAACAATTCATTTTAACGACAGACGCGTCTAATTACGCTCTTGGCGCCGTTCTTTCCCAATTAGATGACGACGGCAAAACAGAAAGACCAATATCTTTTGCTTCAAGAACGCTAACCGATACAGAAATTAAATACTCGACAACCGAAAAAGAATTGTTATCAATGGTATGGAGCACGGATTATTTTCGGCCCTATATTTTTGGTGTCAAATTTCAGCTAATAACGGACCATAGACCATTAGTATGGCTTTTAAATTTAAAAGACCCCAACTCGAAATTATCGAGGTGGCGTTTAAAATTAAGCGAGTATAATTTTAATATAAAACACATTTCTGGTAAATCAAATAAAATTGCTGATGCATTATCACGAATCCAAATAAATGAAATCACCGTTAAAGATTATCCAGCTTTTCTTAATTCAAAACAAAATATTATGCTGACAAATTTTGATTTTTCAAACGAACAAATATTAGACCCGCAAAATAAAAATATCGTTTATATTTATGATGACTCCGAAAAAAACGAATTTCACTTTAATATCATTCGTGACGTATTTCCAGTCATAAAAGACTCCGATTTCGACTCGGTTATCGAATTAACGAACGAAACAAAAACACGTAATTTAATCTTAGCTAAGATCAAGCCGCACTGTAATGAAAACAATTTTAAAATATTGTCGGCTCTCAAATTAAAAGATAATAAAGTTTATTATGTGACATATTTCGAAAAATATAATTTTTATAAAATGATACAGTTTTTATACCCTCAAACTAAGTTTATTATCTGTAAAAATATTATTACTGTACCCTCAATTGAAGAGCGATAACAACTTATTTTTAATTATCATAATGATCTTAAATACTTTTCAAAACGTGAAACATAAGCAAATGTCAATTAAAACTAAACAAAAGGCATATTTTGATGAAACGAAAGCAGCAAAAAAAAATGAAACGTTTGATGTTGGACAAAAAATTCTCTTAAAACGACCCAAAAACCCAAATACACCTAAAACTATTCTTTGTACAGGACCTTACGAAATTTTAAGTGTAAATAAAGAAAATAAAACGCTTGAAATATGTCTTGATAATAATGTAATTCGCAAGTTTCATTTTAATAATGTCAAACTTTACTATGAATAATAATTAATTTTTTTAATAAACATGCAATAAATTAATAAAATATCTCCCCAATATCGACATTATTGTTAAACATTTTTTATTTTTTGTTTCTGTTTGTCTGGATTAATTAATTTGATGTTACAACTTACAAGTTAAATTGAGTTTGATTTTTTTTTGTGAGTTTATTAAATAAAAAAAAAATAATTATAAATAAAATCTTGCAGTTTGGCTCGCAAAGAGAAATGCAAACTCTTCATTTAAAAATGACTTGCCCTTTACTTATGCAAGTATTTTGTTTTATTGCATGGACTTGGCTGCTGATCTGTATGGAACCCATCCACATGATGACATAACGACATCAAGTATCGAGTATAAAAGAGATGCCATGCAGATTGCAGACTCAATGACCAATGGACCATCCCCATGGTCGTCTTCTTCAGAGGGGAGGTGTTACGTTACGCCACTGGTTCATCCATTCGACCGTTCCCAAATTTTAGCTGACGAAGAACTATAAGAAAAACGTTTTTGTGCTTGTGTGTGAACTTTTAAATAATCAGATTTGACTGTACCGCCTAAGTCGCAAGATCGACTCAATTTTGTATTCATATTTTTTTAAAACAGTTTTGTATTTTTAACATATTAAATTTTTTATTGAAAAAAAGGAAACATTCTTTTATTCATTTCAAAACTTTAATAACTCATTTTAGCTAGTGATAATTGTCGAAAGCCTAGAATCAGTAAAGAACAACTTTGTTTAAGTTCAACATGTGCTTAGGGATTAGGGGCTGTTTGGTTTACAGAGATATTCACCGATTTTCTGTTCTCAAGTTTACACACATAGTTACAAGGGGAAATTTTTAGCTATATATTAATAATTAACACATATAATAATATTAATTTGTGGTGGATTTTGGATTAAAAATAAAAAGTAAAAATAGATATAAGCTATTCTAAGGCCAAAAATAATATCTTCAAACCAATCAAAAAATTTAAATTTTTATTCTTAAAACCGCTTCCAAAAAACACCGCAAGCAAAAGCGTAGTTATGCGCGAACATAGTCATACTGTCATAACAGTAACGTAGAATAGGGGATCATAGAAATATACCCAAATAAAAACTTAAACGTGGAATGTGTGCGAATTACAACAATCTTTATATTTTTTTGAAAATACGTACCTCTATCCATAGGCAATTAATGAAAAACTTGAATTTTGTCTATGGTTTAAGGAACAGGACCGATTTTATGTTTTTTCGTTATCTTGACAGTAAAATGGCATTTAAAATGTAAAAAAATTGTATTCTTAAAAAACGAATTATTAAGAAATCTCTAATAATTATATGTTGTTGCCCTTTTCTGTAATACACGTTATCTACATTCATTTAACTTGACTTCTCTATAGAGCATCTTTACATATTTAAAAAAAATACTTCAATATTTTTTTAAACGGTAAGAGTGTAGTATTGTTTGTTGCTGTTAAAATAAGTGACAAATTTTTTTGATATTATAAAGTGTTTTTTGCTTGTCTAACATGAGCATTTGGCATCATTGCATCAAAAATGTTGCAAGAAAACAAACTGCACATAGTTCCACAGTAATGCTTATCCTAGCCATTCAATATTGTAAAGGTGTTTTTTTATATTATTCATCTATTTTATAGATTTGCCCATACCCACAGTAATGACAAATGACTTACACGTCATTTCTATGCCATTCCTAAGCTTCTGATAATCTGAATTACACTAAGGATTACGCGACTATACTGAAATCCATAACAAATGAGTCGGTTTTTAAAAATTATATTAGATTTGTTAATTAGTATTACCAGCCTGTCACTTGCTACTACAACCTAAGAAGATTTATTGTATATGTTGTAAACGTACCACACAGAAACGCAGCTTAAAGAAAGACCCACATCGTTAAAAAATTTCTGTTATCAATAAAATCATCTATTTGTCACTCAGAAGATTTGGCTAAAATATGCAGCTATCAACTGTGGAAATCTTTCGACCTAATTTTTAATTGTTGCTTTAAAATGCTACCCTACAAAAACTAAAATATATACTTAGACTATTATAGTTAGTTTATTTGATAAAACTCCCGTTTCGAAGACCGTACCTCCGCATTTCCGCAGTTTTAGAATAATCTGATTTATGTATTGTCGCTTGAATGTTTGAATAAATTAGAATTTCTTGCTTGAATTATATATGGCAACTTCTGTTGTTTTGTCGCTACTTTTATTAAGCGAGGGAAACCAATTCAGTTTTTCCTGTCTGGCAGTGTTAGTGTGTTAAAGCAAAGGGTGTTTCCATGAGAGCGCAAGTTTTCACTATTCAGTTTTATATTTCAATACTTTTTTTGTAGCGAAGTATTGAAATATTTTATTGATTTAGAAAATATACAGTTGGAAATTATGCACGAACCAAAATATCTTGTAAATGGCCACCACGACTTCGTTGACATATTTCTACTTTTTGACGAAATTTCCAATACTGTAATTCTATACACATGATGGTATTTCATTGATACAGCGGTTTCTTCGATAGTTTCCGGCTTATTGATCATAAACCTGTGACTTCAGATTACTCCACAGCCAGCAGTCGAAAGGCGTTAAATCGCAAGAGCGTGGAGGCCAATTCTGGTCACCTAATCGGGAAATGACACGACCACAAGTAGAATCTTGCAAATCATCAATGTTTCACAAGTGGTGGACATGTGACACCGACCTGCTGCACCCAAATGTCGTAAAAACCAATAGCTTCCAAATGAGGAGCAAGAAACTCTGTTATCAAAGCACGTTGACATTAGCCATTGACCGTTACTGTATTACCTTCTTCTTAAAAGTATGTATTACCTTCTTCTTCACTAAAATTGTATTTATCATAGTTTCAAAAATAAAAGTGGATTCTGACCGTCTTAATTCACTCGAATATATTCAAGTAGTTGCGTGGTAAGTATTAAATTAAAATATAAGTAAAAAATTTAATGAGATGGATGTGCCTGTTTTTTATTGCATAACAAATCAAATCTTGGTGGAATGTTTGAAACTACTGGACGTAAGACCTGTTAAACATTTTTTATCGCTGAACGATATTGGGATTTAATATGTGTTAAAGCTGAGAAAGTAACTTGACATAAATATGTGGTGTTGAATGGCAGAAGTACACTTAACGCCATATCAGCGATTGTGGGAAATTCAGTTCTAGTTCCGATGATTAGATAGCTTTTGAATCCAAACTATTTTTTGGAAATCAATATTTAATATAAAATATGTATGGAACTGTATTTCTAGCGCTTTTAACTGATCTACAATAATTTTTCCAATAAAAGTTTAACAATTCATTTTAAAATCGATTCGATTATACAATTGTCGACATTGGAAAACATTTCGAACGCATTTTTTTCGACCCTACTTTTCCAATTGTTGATCTGTTTATCTGTTTAATACAACTTTCAATTTAATCATTTGAAGTAAATATATCGGAATTTTTTCCTTGAAAAGACAAGTTGAGCTCTTTAACTTCGCAAAAATATCTGACAAATAACACAGCTTAGATAGCCATAAGTCATTTTGAAAAAAAGCAGCAAGTTCACATTTTCGTTCGGTTAAAAATTATTCGATTTCGTCCTTTAATAACAATAATCTTCTTAAACTTTGACCTCTTCACAACCATCTTACTTCTGCTGTAATTACAAAGTTGTGTAATTGAAATCCGTGTCCTTACAGAGATTTTAAAATATGGCTCTTAATAAAATTTATGATCTTGACAGCAGGATGCTGTTAAGATCATAAATGCAAGCACATCATTTAATTCTGGTGCAAATTCTTTTGCTGCAGGAGCCTCTCGGTGAATAAGGCAGTGAGTAAAAGTTATACGATCATAATGAGCAGCTTGAAAAAATGAAAAACCTTCTGCTTTTAAAAATTCGTCAACTTTACAATATATGTCTTTCCCTGTAGTATGGTCTTCCATAGGTCGATAAAATAACAATTCTTCCTCCACGCTTTCTTTATAAACATACCTGATATGTACTAACAATTGAGCCAATTTAGTAATATTAGTTGTTTCATCCACTGAATTGGAAAGTTTGGGCTGTATTTTATTCTTGTCATAAGTTGTAATAATTGATCCTTGTTAATATCAGAAATTCTATTCGAGACAGTGTCGTTCGATTAAGGAATTTTTCAAATATCATCGCCATATTTTCTTCCATGTAGTATTTCTACCATTTTAATAGCAGCAGGTAACACAAGATCTTCTCCAATGTTTAACGGCTTTTTATTTTTAGCAATACAGTATCAAACATCATATGACGCTAGTAAATATTTTTTATTAAAGAAAAGACTCATATTTTCTTTTTCACACATTAGATGCCAATACTTTGTCCTGCCCGAGAAGAGTTTGTATGTGTGTACATCTTCATCTGCGTCATTACCATTTTTATTTAAGTTGGCCAAAAATTCATTTAATCCTAAAATACAGTAAATATATAAAAATAACGTATTGCACATAATAATTGATTTATTAATTACCAAATAAATAAAAAAAAAACTAAAATCTTATTACGGCGGAACACTGAGAATTGACCACACTAGAAGAGCGTCAACATTTCACTAATTCAGATTACAGTCAGTGTTATTGAATCATTATTTAACCTCAATGTTATTAAATGGTATATATAAATATTTGACAGTAAAATCTCTCGCGACCGCAGAATTTTTTTTTCTCAACGACCTTTAGGAGCTGGTATTGTGTGTTACATCACTCACTGAGCCAGCATTTTTGAATTTGTTTGATTATTCTTTTCATAGTAGATGAATTAGGACAATTATTTCGACTGAACATTGGATACACGTTGCGAATAGTGGTAATTAAACTTTTATCATTTTAATAATAATTTTTGACAATCAGAACGCGTTCTTCTGTGCTCTACTGTTTACTGATTCATCAAACATGGCCCACAATTGAAATCTTGCATCGTTATTGAAACACCCTTTAGTCCTGAAAAGTAATTTTATTTGATGGCATATTGACTTGATCTCTTGACACTTTTCTAATTTTCAAAACTAAACCTGTTCTTGTCTTTATATAAGACGTTTTTTTTTGAAGCTATATTACATTGCCTAGTTCTGCTTGTGTTAAGAAGTGTATTCAGGAGTACTTCCATAACCATTGCCTTGTTAGCCGTTGAACTCCTTGTCACTACCTAATTGCAATAGTTATGTGAATTATTCTTGCCTAAGGAAAATGCGATTACCAACAAATGCAATTTTCTATAACCATAGAGGTCAATATTTGGACTTTTTGGCTATTGTATTAGCTGTCTATTACTTCCTCAAGTCAAAATCTATCCAGAGTAGATTTTGACATCAAAATTACTTCGTTGATGTATGTGGGCTTCACGATAATTTCTGATCAAATATCACTCCAAGGTTTTTAATTTATTTAAAGAATGATTTATTGAGCTTAACGATTTTCAGTCAGCAAAGATATAAATTATGAAATTTGTAAAACGCCCTGATTACTTTATCCAATGATTAGTTTTACAGGTTAAACCAGTCAAAAACCAAATTTTCTCTCAATTGCATTTAAACGGTAAACATTGTTTATAAATCTAGCTTAAGGGTAAGGATTTAATTGTTACTGATATTTCAAATACTCGCAATTAAACCTAACAATAACAACAGGCACTTAAAGTGCCGTTTAACTAGCGTTTAATTACAAACGAACCTACATGTAACTATCGGCATTGATCCACTGTTAAAATTTTACGTGTTTTCCAATTACATTACCAACGGTGAACTTTCTCATCGTGCCGTCAATAAACGTTAAATGCCAATATGCTCACCTGTAAGACCATTTTTTATTGTTATTGTTTTGGAATTAGTCGTTTCATTGTGTTGGTTGTTTTAACTGCGGATGACGCGACCGAAAAGAAAAGGTCATCCGAGGAAGAACAGTTACGTGAATAAATATTTGGGTTCGTGTGTGTGAACTTGGTTGAATCATCTAAAAATATATTATTTTTTTATTAAATAGATATTTTATTTTCTAGATGTGACATCGGAACAGTTTCTGGTCCAACGAATAGCCGAACTTCAAGTGAAACTCCAGTACCTCGAGTCGATGTATAGATCCAGACAGGAGGACTTACGGAAGCTCTCCGAGAGGGTGGAATTGTACTCCACATCAGCGACAGGAGGAGATAATTCTTCTTCTTGGGTGATTTCCCCAAACTATTCAGAACTGAGACCGGAAGTTACGCAAATGATTAAAAATATGTCTGGAATGGTGGCTGCGCAAGGATTGAATCCACCAGTTATGTTGAGAATGCCCAGTTCGTATCATTTTTTACCGCACTTGCTGGACGATCCTTCTAGTTTAAGGTAAAATTTCTGAAATTTGTATAAAGGTGGGTTTACTTGCATTAGAACAATCACTTAATTTAAATTTGATAGGGTTATAAACTGGTAGCAAAGTATAGGGATTTCGCATTTATACATTATACAGGGTGTTTCCTAACTACGGTACGAAACTATACAGGCTGAATCGTTAGGTCGTTTTATGAAAAAAGTTCCTATGAACGTATGTCGGGAGTTGCTTTGTTTCTGAGATACAGGGTGATGAAGGTTCAAAAAAATAACGGTATTTTAAAAATACTATAACTATCCTTAAACCGATTTGGTTGAAATTTAGTGCAGTTATTTGAAGTTATAAGAGGCTTATTTAGCTGTAACTAGATTGAAATTATTAGGTCCAGTGGCGTGTCAGTGGGCACCACATGCTTATTGTTGAGAAAAAAACAAGGCCAATAATTATTTGTTTTACAGTTTTTTTATTTATTTTTGTATTTAAGCAACTAAAAATACAACTTTTTCGTATCTTATCTTATTATCTTCATATCTGGCTTTGTTTTCGAGAAAAAAATTTTTAAGTATCTTTAACTCATTCTAAAAATTATGGACGACAACATGAAATAAAAAAGCAATTAATTCGATAAACAATTTCGACCTTAAAGTACATGAGCAAAATGTCCACCCTCCAATGCACGACTTTTTGGTCTCTTGTATCTTGTTTACTATGATAATAAACATTCAACTTCTACGATTTTTATTATCAGATTTTTGAAATACAACAAAATAACAAATACATTGCTTCTTATGACAAATAATTGGCCAGTCCATTCAAGTACCTCCTTTGCACCTACCTGCTTTGGAGACCAGCTGACAGTGATAGAATTGCTATAAGTAAAATTCAGCTGTCAATTAGCAGTGATTCAATACTCCATCATGAATAATTTTACTAACCATGAAATGACCGACATGCACTTTATTTATGGATTAGCAAATGGAAATGCGGAAGAAGCACGAAGAATTTACCAGGACAGATATCCTAACAGAGTAATTCCATGTGCAAAAACATTTAGAAAACTACATGCAAGATTATGTGAAACTGGGAGTCTTAATAAAAATATGGTTGGTGGAAGACCAGAAACTATAACAACGCCTGAACTGCAAGAAGCTATACTTGATGCGATAGAAGAAGGTCCTTCCAATAGTATCAGGAAGATTGCACTGCAGCTTGGAGTCAGTTCAAAAACCGTTTGGAAAGTTCTAAAAAGAAACCTCCTGCATCCATATCACTACAGCGTGTACAAGCTCTACTGCCTCGGGAGTTTCATCCAAGATTAATGTTTTGCAGGTGGTTGACTCATGCGATGGCACACAATAATAATTTCCTAACAAATATTTTATTTACGGACGAGGCAAATTTTTCAAGAGATGCTAATATGAACTTCCACAATGATATTTTTGGGCCGACGAAAATCCCCAGGTTATTAGAGAAACTCATTTTCAGCAAAACTTATTTTCGCTGAACGTTTGGATAGGAATTATTGGTGACTACCAAATTGGCCCATTTTTTTTACCGGCAAGATTAACAGGTGAATCCTACACGGATTTCTTGCAACACCATTTACCCACTTTATTAGAAGAAGTACCCCTACAAGTAAGAGTCAACATGTGGTTTATGCACGACGGGGCTCCAGCTCATTTCAGTGTTCTTGCTCGTCAGCATCCCGACGTCGTCTACCCTAATTGCTGGATTGGACGTGCAGGACCTCAAAATTGGCCGGCTCGCAGTCCTGATATGAATCCCCTGGATTACTATTTATGGGGCCATCTGAAAGCTCTTGTTAATAAAACTCCTGTTCTAGATGTGAATGACTTGAGGAATCGGATAATTGTCAATTGCAATATCATAAGGGATGACAAATCGTTTGCAGTCTTGTATTTTATCAGAAGGTGGGCATTTTGCTCATTTACTTTAAGGTCGAAATTGTTTATCGAATTAATTGGTTTTTATTTCATGTTGTCGTCCATGGATAATTTTTAGAATGAGTTAAAGATACTTAAAAATAATTTTTTTTCGAAATCAAAACGAGATTTGGTATTTTTTCATCATTAACTGAAAAACATCATTGGGAGATTTATTTATTTCCTTTTGGTCATTTAACATCCCTTTGGTCATACAACAACAATACAAGAATTGAAGCTAAATGTATTTATAATTTCTGATAAAACCTAACATTTCAATATAGATTTAAATGAATCTTTTAGACGAAGTACTTGAAAACCCATTAAAAAAAACACTTTTAAGAGCTTAAATTAAAATAACCTATTAAACTTCTTTTAATTTAAGTTTTCTTAAAAAACTTTTGGAAACTTTTGATTACTTCGGGCATTGCAAAAGCTAGCTCAGGATAAAGGAGCTCTAGTTGAAAGCAAACGAGCAAATAATGGTCTTAAAAGTTTTTGCAGTATTTAAAATTATTATTGTGTGAAATAACGAATTATAATGGAAATTTACTGTTTTGCTAAAACTAATGCCATATGTCAAATACAGCGTTTCAGTATAGTTCAATGTATTAAAACAGCTTCAGAAACTTTTTTGAAAATATCAGTTATGACATATTTTTTTAATATGAAGCTACAATTCAAAATATATTGAAACAGGCAAATACAAACTTATAAATTTATAAAATAACTTACAGTACAAGGATAATAGATACATACTCGAGTTAGTAATAATCTTATGGTGTTGAATAGCTTTTGTCCACGATGGACAAATTCATACGCCCTCCTTCAATTTAGGCTTTTGAACATGCGCTTACAGTGGCAGGTAAACCTATTTTTTGATCAAGAAATTATTGTTACTTTATTATTACGGTTTATTATTATTTACCTAAGTCAGTTAATTGATAGGTACATTAAAATACACATCCAAAAAATGTTTTGATAACCTTTTAACGATTTCATCGTTTCGACTCAATCTCCTTTAATGAACGTAATTGTTATACAAATATTTATATGTTTTATTTATTTTTTAAGATTATTTGTTGGGGCTCATTAATAATTCTAATAAAGCCTACTGTTATTAAACTCTAATAATTTCTCGATTTTGGTCTTTCCTTTTAGAATGGTTTTTCAGCAAATGCAGTTAAAAAACTATTTATGAGCTTCTATATAAATCTTATTACCTAAGTCTTATTACCTATAAGTAATACTTAATTCAATTAGTTTCCTAAAATGGTTTTTCTAATATCATTTGCAATAGTAATATTTCTGTTATCAACCAAAGTTAATATTAATAATAATAAATCGTCTTTATTTAAAGCTCTGCGAAGGGCAGCCAAGGCTGTTAGCTTAACAGAGCATGTATAAATAATATCAGTACAAATAGAGCAGTTGGTAATAGCAAAAAATATTATTGAAAATTACAATACGTTAAGAACCAATATTATAAATATGTTATATATCTAATAGGGAAAAAAATCCTATAAAGATATATGAAGAAAGAAAAGAATATATGTAAAAAACAATAATAATAATAATAATAATAATAATAATAAAAAATTATTTTATTGTTCCAATTAATTTTAACAATTTTGCAAATACAAAACAAATATATAAATGAAACAAATGGCCTTTATAGTCAGCTTCTCTCCAAAAGAAGAGGCTGTTAAAGCCGTAATAAAATTCTTACATTTAGTTACCTAACCTAAGCCTAATAAAACCCAATACATTAATGAAAAGCTAGATGACTTGGTGCATTATGTTGGGCGGTACAGAGATAGTACATGGTAAACCTATTAAGCTCTGGTCAGAAAAAAAAAATTGTATGTATATAATATCTTATTTTCTTTTAAATGCATATAAACGCCCATAAAAACTCATTCACTAAGAAGCTGCTGTCTGATCCTTCTTTTGAAACAGGATAAAGATGTGTTAAAATTAGTAACTTGAAATTTATTTACGGTTGACGCTATGTTATAAGAGAATCCTCTTTTAAAAAGTTCCTTATTGTGCTTGGGGATCGTAAGGATGTGCTTTCTACGTATATTTATATTATGTACATCAGTTCTGTAAACAATTTTCCTACTGAGATAGATAGGACACTGAAATTTAATGATGTTATAAAACAGACAAGATGAGTGCATTACACGCCTATTGAATATTGACAACCAGCTAAGTTCTTTAAGCTTATGTGATACGTGTTGTCCACGTCTTATGCCACATATAAAACTTTTGATAATAAATTTTGTTTGACATAAAACGAATCAACTGGAAAAGAGTGCAAATTAGGTTTAAATAGGATTGCTTTGCTTTTCAATAGAAGATTTAATTTTCGATGATAACACCATATTGAAATACAAAATGAAGTTTTGTTTATCAAAAGATTTTTTAATCTTTCATTTAAAGAGATTTAAAGTTACAAAAGTAAAGCAATTTTAACGAAAGCAGCAGATCTTACAATAAGAGAGTGGGTAGCTTTTTGTTTAACTAGTATATTTCCCTATCAAATTTTTATTTCTAATTAATAGAGTAGGACGTGGAAATAGGTAGAATTGAAGGCCTTGGCGTGAAAACAATGTATGCCACATGCAGTAGGTTTTGAGAAATCGCCTCTGGAAAATCATTTTTAATCCACAAAATCAAAATTAAATTCTTTTTATTTGAATTTGGTTGTAAAAGATAAAACACCTTACCTAGTCTTATACCAATAAAAAGGTTTTAAAAAAAATCACTAGATTTACTTTTTTGGAATTTAATTTGCAAAAAAATGTGACTTGTATCCTTTTACATGAAAAAATAAAGGTAAACTGAAAAAACATAAAAGTTAAATGAAAAATAAATTAATTGTCATCACTGTCATCATGGGTAGTCTTCATCCAAATGCTCTATATCCATCGGTAATGCCCCTTCTTGACTAAACAGTTTTTTTGCGCCATAATCCAAAAAAAAAATGATGGCTTACTTCAGGTATATACGGTAGCAAAAGTAATAAATTATCAAGTTTTTTGGGGTTTATTTTTATTGGCTCCATATATTTTTGTTTTAAACATTCTGTTAAACATTGCCTTCTAATACATTTTTTTCCAATATTTACATTCTTAAAATTTTCATTTAAGTAATGTTTTATCTTTAAGAGGTTGGGATTTACGCTGTCAAACTTAAAGATACAAATTTTGCTAAAGGCAACTTTTTCTTTTTCATCGGTAAGCTTTTTTTTAGTAATATTTCCTTCTAAAGATTTGAATGAAAAGAAGTCTTCTCTCTTCATTACAGTAACTTTAAACGGATTCGTTCTCTTACACTTACTTACTGCCTCATACCAATCTGCTGGTTCATATACTGCCTTTATCTTCTTTTTATATTTATCTATCATAGCAAAGTCCCTATCGGACGGAAGATTGCCGGAGAGTATGCCCCACTACTAAGAATCTATGCTCTATGGATTCAAATACACCTTCTGTAACCAACTGCTTCCACAAGCTCATTAAGACCCAGTTCTTATTTTGACCTCCGCAATTATCTGTATATACAATAAGGTTTTTGGGGAGGTGTTCTTGTTCTTTGAAATTTTTAAAGAGAATACTGGAAATCTCATCGCTACCTCTTTTACCAGCATTCTCAGACTACATGTACATATAGCCCTTATCATTCACACAGTCATGGACTCCAAGATTATATACCAATGCCTTCCTTAAGTAAAAAGCAGGACCAGTTGTTAAGGAGGGTACAGGGAGTGCTTGCTGAAGGTCAAATGATAATACGTATGTATCCTTTAAAGCAGCCATTTTTATTTCATCCTTTAAAGTATTTTGCATTGCTTCAGCGCGCCTTAAATGCAACTCCTTTTCTGTCTTTAACTTCTTTAGAGATTCTTCATCTTCTTTAGAATCCTCAATGTTTACATCTAGTTCATCGCATATCTTGCAGGTATCGCTTCTTGATAGCTTAAATCCTATATTAAACTCAAAACAACATATCCTTCTTATAGGTATTATATTTTTTTTAACACAACAAGGCTTATAATAATCATAGTATAAAGAAGATATATTGAGGTCATGATCAATGTAAGTTTTATGAGGATTTTTTTTCCTACTGTAATGGCTTGTGTATTTTGGAATAATATTAATATGGTCTCGAGCTGACTGGCAGGCCTCCTCCGGAATTTAAATTTTTTATTATGACGCACTAGAAACTTCCCTCGTTGATCTGGTTTAGGTGTGGTTAGACCTTCAAGCATTTGTTTGTGCAGAAGCTGTAATCGCTTTTGAGACGTCAGACCATGAATGGAAATAAATTCTCTTTTACATATTTTTACATCAAAGCCATTGACCCTCACAAAATAGTGAAAACTAAACTTCCGAGAAGAGTCTTTGTTTTCTTGGGGTATGAATGTTTTTTTGGCAACTGCTTTATGTTATGAAATAAATACGCGTTTTGCTTGTCATAATCGCCAATATTTCAAAAATCGTCATTATTACAGATATTTTAAGAAAATACACAAAAATATGCTATAAGTATATGCCACAAAATAAGCCAAATAAGTTTCAAAATAACATAACTACAATTTTCAGTAAAAGGGTTTAAGCCACATAACCTCAAATACATACCTATTGCTCTTCACACGATGATGCACTGCATTCATTTTCACTCTCTACGTAGTCTCTGTCTTTTACACTATCGTCAGAATTCCATCCACCGCTATTTTTTTCACTAGAATTACTTGAAAACTCTTTCAACTCTCGAGAACATCCGGCACGTGGGCTACTCATGATGGCGGCTTGTAACCTTAAACCGAAAATTTTTATCACACAGAAGATTTTGTGAAAACGACACTTTAGCACAGTAGCGTCATCTATTCTATATCTATATCAGATATACATATGTTTTAATGAGCTTTCCCAACATAATTAAAATTCTATTTGTATTTTAAAAACAATTCGTTAATTTATTATGGCTTCACGGTTTTCTGTTCTAATTAAATTTCCCTTCTATATAATTGGAGCCCTAATTGCTGGTATTTGCGTAGATTTATCCATATTTAGAAAATCGATCGGAGTTTACGTTGGAAATTCCATTAAATCCAATTAATCTGTTCGGTCCGATTGAATTAATATAATCACACTAGAAAGCTCTTTAGGGAAAATCTATTAATTATATTGAGGGCAGTTAATTTAGTGCTCAAATATTCGAATATTCCATAGTATAGGGCGTTAAAAAATATTTAACATAGATATGCCAAAATCAACTTAAACTTTCTGAATATTAAGGATGTCCTTGTAATACTGCGACAAAATTCAGGAACCTGTTTCTTGGATAAAATTAAAAAAAAAACTTTCTATGAATATATTGTAGCATTTTTACCTGTTCGTTAGGTGTGAATTAAAACACTTGATGCACAAAAATAGTCAACTGATTTACTTACACACTTACACTACTAACACGACCACTTAAAATTACTAGAAATATTTATTTAGGTCGTTTTTACTACTATTTATGTCCGATTTAAATATCGCGCCAATACTCCGAACTGAACTTGACGTGGCTCCTTAAAATATAATATATATTTTTTAATAATAATCCAATATAAAATGTGTGAATAAAAAAGTCGTTGCATATAAGGCTCTCTCCAGTAAATATGATTTCATTTTCAATTATAAAGAATAGAGCGTTTAATTAATTCTGAACGTGTTTTTAACAGATAAAGATCATAATCCGCATTCCCAAGAGGATAAATTGTGTAGTGGCCTTTCTGAAATAGCTGGTAGGTGTTTGTGAATTAAAAAAATTATTTCAAATATAAACAAGGCAATAGTTACTAGTAAATAACGTGGAAGAACAAGAAAATTCAGAATTTGATCACGATATTCGTTTGCTGTGAAAAACCCTTCATCGGGTTGGTCGAACCTATCACAGCTCATGGTTTATAAGCAAGTCTTCAATTCAGTCTTCTTGAATCAGAACCTAAACCGAAACCTTAATAAAAAGAATGCATGACTACTCACGGTCTTGCTAACTGTCTGATATTCTTCGAACCATCCTAATCTCCTAGCGCCAATTTCACTGTATGACTATAGCTTTAAGGGAACATCTAGCGTAAAGATTGTACTGTTATTTATTCCTTATTGTTTGAGCATGACACTAACGCCTTAAAAATTTGAAGCTGCTTAGAAGGTTAATATTGAGGCTTCGTAATGCCTGAGGGTAAATTAAAAGTCTTTTTTTTACCCTCAGGGACCAAGTTTTTGTTCTATAAAAATATCTAATTATATTATTTTTTAATTTTTTTATACAATGATTGAAATATAATTTTATTTTTAACAGTAAGAATTCTTATTCTCATTTTATTCTTTGTATACCAATGAAATAAAAAGTTTTAATGAAAAAATGCCAGAAGCTTATGAAAACTGCGAAGCTCTAACTTTATTAGTAAGGGAGATACTTTGCAATTACTACCAAAGTGGAAAACATTTATTGATTTACCGCATTTTGAACTGTTTGTGATTGACGTTACCACGCCTGATTTAAAATTTTAAAGTACCAAAGGGGAT
This sequence comes from Anthonomus grandis grandis, assembly GCF_022605725.1. Classification (NCBI taxonomy): domain Eukaryota; kingdom Metazoa; phylum Arthropoda; class Insecta; order Coleoptera; family Curculionidae; genus Anthonomus; species Anthonomus grandis. The sequence continues at coordinate 37,659,204 of NC_065547.1, read as the reverse complement.
TGCACGCCGTAATTATTATTCCCGAATAGACAAGACTGATTAAAAAAACCTTTTATATACAAAAGTAATACACGTAAACGCCCTATATATAAATATATAATATTTTTCATAGGTTGGCCTATCTCCTCTCAAAAGGAAGAACTGGGGTGTCAGTAGTTCTAGGGGTACCCACAGTAAAAAGGGACAAACAAAACTACTTAATGGATACATTACAAAATTTGATAGATGGAATGACTCCCGAAGACATTTATGACTCTTTAATTATAGTTTTTATAGCTGAGGTAATTTTTCTCACATCTAAAGCTATTTTATCCTAAGCTCTAACATGCTTTTACCATTTTAAGGTCGATTTAGAATACGTGCTTTCGGTGGCAAAAGAAATAGAATTAAGGTAAGCCGTATCCATTTAGGTTATGCATCCATTCACAGTTTTCTTTACCTTTTCAGGTTTTCCATGTACGTCGAATCGGGCCTGATCGAGGTTTTATCCCCGGCGGCATCATATTATCCCGATTTCGACAAAGTACGTATCACCCTCGGGGATCCGATCGAAAGGGTCAAGTGGCGATCGAAGCAAAATTTAGATTTCGCTTTTTTGATGTCGTATTCACAACCCAAAGGTAAATAAAAGGACGGAGTTGTTCGGATCGTTGCATTAGTTTATGTTTATTTCAGGTACTTTCTATGTTCAACTAGAGGATGATATATTGGCGAAACCTCATTACATCACCGATATGAAGAATTTTGCTATTGAGAAGACGTCAAAGAAGGAGCCTTGGTTTGTGTTGGATTTTTGTCAGCTGGGATTTATTGGTAAGCGTAAATTTGTACATATTAAAAAAAAGAGGGTAATAAATTAAAATAAATTTACTTATATATAAAAATGTTTTACTTAAAGTTGCTCTCTATCGATAAACCGTCATGCAATTTTAGTTTATCATCAGTTTATCATCATTGTGTTCATATCCATCATTCTGGTGAAAAACATTTTTAATACAAACTGATCGTGACAGCTCTTCATGGGGAACGAAACTCGAAACTCGAATTCCCTTTTTTGTTTTTTTTATTTATTTAGTGATAAACTACTTTTTTGGTATGTATAGGTTGATCCACATTAATTGTCATTATTTTTTAACAGGTGACAAAACATCAATAATTTAATAATTTTATGAAATTTATTTAGTAACGTTGTTCTTGGTTTTTTGGCTTATCATATTTTTAGTTAGTGATTACTTTAAAAAAAATTCAATCTTGTAATCAATGTTGGAATTGTCTTTAGAGAAATATTGAATTTAGGTTTGACTTTCGTAGTTTAATGAATAGTTTTGATCTCAAAAGCTTTAAATCATTTAAGGTAAATAAGAATTGAACGATAGATTAGTTGTAAAATGTAGGTGTTTTTCCTTATTGGTTTCTTTTTTTAAAATAAATAGCAAATCTAAAAGGTTTTATTTTGTAAATTACCTATAGACGTCGATTGAGAAGGAAGATAAGGATAATCTAGTATCTAGACCACTAACAATTTTCTTTAAATAATTTTAACAATTACTTAAAGATGCGTTAGTTTATTTAGTCTATACCCAAGTTTGATAGTAATTGATCGAGTGGTTTATAAGTTATAACGAGAAAACTTTTTTTGTCTAAAACTCTAATAGCCTCTCTCTTAGCTAAGAACTTTAAATGATGAATTTTACATTAAAATTTAAAATTGGAAATTAATTTTACAGACAAACTGAAGACGGTTGAACTCTTTGGCCTCAGCGACTTTAATATAAATCACTTGCATATCAATCATCTGCTCACTGAATTTTTTGATTATTGTCATTTTAAGTAATTTATTAATGAAGCTAAAGCTATAATAGCATTCTCATTAATGTTGCTTATTGCTATTTTTAAGTAATAGGAAATTAGTATTAATGAGGTATTTTGAAAAAGTAGTGCCTAAATCTATAGAATATTGTTCAATTTATTACTTACAATTTATTATTTTCCTTAGTCAATTATCGACATATTTTACTTTGGAATAGCATTTCGTATTATAATAAAATGATGATACCAAATTGTTGCAATTAAATAATCTTTTCCTAAAAGTAATTGACAAGCACGCCTGTCTAGGTTTTTACTAGGTAGTAAAAAATCCTTAAAACCTTACTTAGATTAAATCTACAATTTTACCAATCAATACAATCTTACCAAACCAAAAGCATCCTGATTAATATAAAATTTAAAAACAAAAGGGCTCAGAGGGTTTAATAGACGAAATATTTTATATATGGTTGCATTAAAAAGTTTATGCGTTTCCGTTTCTATATGTACTTTGCATCCAAAACAATCCAAGAAAAACATAATCCGCTTAAACAAGTTTTAATATAAGTGATCCTGATGAAATCAATCCTTTTTTTTGGTATTTGCTACAGTAGAAAACCTATTTTGTAGATTGTCTTCAAAAACTTCACTTTAATAGCAATAATTATTTAGACGCTAACAATAAATAATTTTTATTTTAATATGTCGACTATTCTTGAATTTCATAATTATTTAAGTGAAGTTTCCTTATTATGCTTAAAGGTTGTATTCTTAATAAATGTATACGATATATAGTATATAGTATATAAAAAATATTCCTAATGCGAGGAAAATTTAAATAGTAAAACCATTACCTAAATCGACAAGTCCCAATTCTATTAATAATTAAAAATTATTTACCAGAAATGTTAAAGATCTTTGAAAAAGTGTTAGTTAATCAACTATATAAACAATTCGATCTAAATCAATTTTATTCAAGAAAACATTAAAATTGATTAAATGGATTAAAAAAGAAATGCGGTAGAGACTTTGAATTTTTAAAATTTATCTTAATAAAATTATCTGGATTACTTGAATCTAATAGAGACTATACACATTTCAAATTATCAGTATATTTCCAGATGTATAGTAAAACAACATTATGTCATTTTGACGAAAATGTTACTAAGAGTATATCTATATATTCTATGATATAAAAGTTGTTAACATATTTTTAAATAATCCACCATAGTTAGATTTAGAAGGTGATCGGGTTAATAATTAAAACAAAGGTGTTTGATGATAAGGAATTGTAAATTAATACTATTCCTAATATATATTAATATTTCATGTTTACTAGATGAGCTTGGTTTCGAGTAATTCCAAGTGAAGTGAATTCGTCATTATAGAGCTCTTTGGTATTTTTTCTAAAATCTATATAACAATAAATTATCATCTTTATCCTACTAAATTCTTCATTCAACATTTATTATCAATAAATGTCTTACAACACGATTATTTCGAACTGGAAACTGGCACATGTAATTCTATTGGCAGAAATCTCTAATTCAAATCAGATGAAGGACTTTCGCCCTAGCATTCTCCATTGTTTCTCAAAAATACTTAGATTAAGACCAGTTAACCGCATATTGCAATGTTGTTCAAATTATTCCATCCACACAATCAGGCTTTTGTAAGAACTATCACAGGCTTTGTTACATATAATAGACATAATTATGACTGGAGATAATATAACAATATTTACAAATATTTTTAATATAACAATAATTATACTTGTTCTATATTTTTAGATTTTAGCAAGGCTTTCGATACCATAGACCAAGACACGATACTTTTAAAAGTAAATTTTTATGGGCTGGATGAAAATGTCGCTGACTTTTTTAAAGTCATATCTGGATAATAGAAGGCAGCGCGTATTTTTCAATTCTTCTCTGTCATTAACTACAGGGGTAAATAGGGGTGTACGCCAAGGTAGTATCCTAATACTGCTTCTTTTTTCTTGGATATTGCTGATCTATCCGAGCACCCAAAATATTTAAAATGTAATCTGTTTGCTGATGATACAAGTATATCCGCTCTCCCTTATTAACGTAAATAATGCAGTATCGATCTTAATGCATCACGATCTGCAAGTATAATGTTGGAAGTTCATAATCTTATTCTCAATGAGACTAACGCGCAGCTTGTGGTCATGATGTATTAACTAATCCAAACTTCCCAATTATAATTAATGGAACCTTGCTAAATCCCATTAATAGTTAGACAAAATTTAGGACTATTTATCGAAGAGATTTTCCCTTTTCAAATCATGTCCCTAATCTTCTTCAGAAAACTTATAGCAATATGAAACTTTTTTATGCATCAAGATTTATTTGATGAATATTTCTATCCGAGGTTGTTTAAATGCTCTTTTAGTTATACGGATGTTAATATCATTAATAGCCTTCCTACATATGTAAAAAACTCACCCAATGCATGCAGTTTCCATATACATATTAAAAAACATATACAAGTTTTTCGAATCCCAGCGTGTTAGACCACACATTTTAATTTTATTTGTTAAGTGTTAGCTTACATAGTTAGTTTATTCCTAGAAAGACTGTTATATTGTATATATTTCAAATTATAAATCTAGATCAATTATTTTTTCAATCGGGTGGTTGTTTATGCGGAGCGTTATGGTGGATACCGCCACCATACATTCACATAATAATTTGTTTTCTTGGTCTTCCTGTAACCAGTGGCATAATAATATTATTATTTTGTGTTATTCTCAGGTTTTTCTGGTGTATAGAGCGAGGTACAGGTGCAATACCAAGCACTCTCGCCTATTCTGTACTATAAAATTTTTTTACTATTCTTGTGGCGTTTAAAATCTCGACTTTCTGTAGCAGGTGGAAGAGATTTAGAGATACCCAAGGTCTTGTAGTAGTCAGGTATGATTCCCATTACCGGGAATACCATGGACAAAATCCTTACTTTTTCAAGTCCGGATCTTGGTATACACCGATCTTGAGTTCCCCACTTCTTTACAATGGTGTTCAGCAGTACTTGCTATTGCCACGTCTACAATGACCGCCTTCTTCTTCCTTGTTTCGAGCTATGATGTCCGGTTTGTTGTTGGAAATATTGGGATTTTCTATAATTGATCGATCGTAGTAGATGTATACTGCGGCGTTTCAGTAAAAGCTGATGGATCGTATTATAGTAAAGGGTTCTAGGTACCTGTTGGCATAGCGCTACCCTGAAACACAGTTCTTGGTGTATTACAGCAGCTAGTTGATTGTGGCGATGTAAGTAGTCGTTTTGACATAGCAGGTTGTCTGCTGTAGTAATATGTTGGCTAGTTTCTAGCTTCTCCTTGCACTTTCAACACCGGCTATCTCGTATCTGGGGATCTTTGACGATGTGTTTCAAGTAGTTCCTAGTGATTACCACCTGGTCCTGGATAGCTATCATTAAGCCCTCCTTAACCATGCATTCGACGCTATCTTGTCGGCATGTGCTTAAACGAGGTCATAAGATTTTGAGGCTTAGCTTCGCCATTCCTATTATTTCTCCTCCAAACTGATTATCAACTTGCTTAAGTAACATTTAAGGGCGTGTATGCGCGGTCGGCTAGGCAAGCACTTCTAGGAAGGGTGAGGTTGGTTTTCTTTAGTGAAAGTACCCCTTCAACAGTTTAACTTGCCCGTTGTGTAGGTTTTTGATGTAAGTACGACCTCTTTCTCCTTCTCCTCTCGGTATTGTCATCCTTAGTGTACTTGCCTTAAGGTGGTGCATTCTATGTTTAGTCAGAATTGTTCTTATTTTCCTCATGACATTGTTCAGATCCATGTCTCTCCATGCAGTTATTTCGAATGAGTATGTTAATACCGTTATTGTCAAAGTGTTTATTGCTTGGAAAATATGTTTACTATTGAGTTCAGTTTTGCAGATTCTGCTCACTCTGAGGAGATATTTCTTTAAGAGGTTTTCTTTAATATTCGTGTACCCTAAGTATTTGTAGGCATCTTGTTCTAGCATGGACTCTTTAGCAATCCGCTGTTTGTAAGTTGCACTTATCCTATTGCCTTTCTCTAAATTGATTACGTTTATTGAGTCCGAATGTCATACTGATGATACCTTGGGAGAAATGTTTTACTAACATGATCAGTTTTTTGAGTTTATCATGAGATTGTGCGTAGAGCTTAAGATCATCTATGTATAGCTAGAGTGATACGGTATGCTTCAGTTGGCTTTCTTTTCCTACTTCTTTCCTATTTAACTATCGGGACAGTGGATTCCACTGCAAAGCAGAACCACAGCGGGGTGAGTGAATCGTCTTAAAATATGCCGAAGTTGATTTTGATTTCTGGGGTGACTAAAGGCTAAGTTTTCACCATATTAGCATCAGGTGGCGTAGATACTTTTTTTAAAAATAATAATTAGTATTACTATTATTGTCACTGTTAAATGTTGGACTTCCCACGGGCAAAGCATTTTGGCGTGTTTAGGTAAAATGTATAAAATATTTCTGCAAAAATCCTTAAACTTAAATGAAAACCGAGCAAAATCAAAATATTTTTTTTTTATAAAACCACGATCCTGAATATGTCCGCGAGCACACCTGAGGCGAAACTAATTTATAAGAAAGATGTAAAAACGTAGAAAATCAAATCTATGGTCGGAATAGTCATACTTTTTGAAGAAATCTATTTGTGTAAAAAATTTGTAATTTGGACTTACGCATTCATTGATACAAATACAGTAATACAAAATGTTAGAATTTAAATTTCTTATGTCATAAAAAGGTTCTATTATGCGTCCGGATTGTTGCGGCTTAAAATCAAAGGAAATAGATTATCGTTGATAGCAACTACATCATACTAACTTCAAGACTTCCTACCTCTTCAATTACGAGTCGACGTGTGATTTATGAATTGCGCTTTTTCTGCATCTTCATATTATGGCTAAAGAGACTATTTTAAAGTCAAAAATCTCGTGGTTCTTTCTATTGACTTAAACTAAGAATAGCTTTTTTATACGATTATTACTAAATGTTTGCATTCCGATATAGTTTTCTATAAAGGAATAATTCTATTCCGTAATTGATGCGAAAAGATTCATTCTAATCTAGAATAAGTACTTGACGCGCTATTTATATAAGAGTCATGCTTTTTAGTATGAACTAGTACGTCTTAATCCGTAAATGTAAACCAATATAATAAATCTTAATTGGAAACAAAAATTACACAAATTTAACTTGATAATATCATCTAATACGTAGTATAACATATTTAAGGAATTCAAAATTCCGTTTTCCTCCTTCGATCATTGAAGTTAAAAAGAAAGCACAAATGAAAAATAGTTGCGACAGCAGGGAATTCACATTTGAAAGCCAAAGCGATCTATATGGGTTTAAACAGCAATGTCTATCTATTTCATAAGATTTATTGTGTTAAGTAGAGAGTTAAAAAAAAAGGGAAGGGGTTAATGCGAAATTAAGAAATTCAGGAGAACAATTTTAATGATTCATGCCCGAGGGCTTCAGTGTACACAACTTGTTTTACTATATTGGAGAGAAAATTTTAAAAAAGTATTGTCAGGAATATTAAAATTATATTACTAGGTCGGGTCTATATAATATTTAAAATATTCTCTTTATATAAAACTCTTTGCTTCGCTCGTTTCAATTTAAATTGCGCCCATTACATTTCCCTACCTTCATCTACATACACAATAGAAAGTTATATTAAAGAAGAAGTTAAAAGAATACAAGTTCGTATTTTCGCTTCATTCCACGTCCTTTGTTCTAAGCTATAAAGCAAAAAAACTGCCCCGGTCCTATTAACATGGTAAAACGCCGGAGACTCGGAGAAACTAGGGTGTGGCTTAAATATTTCAGCGAGTTTCCTAATTTGATATTCCAGTTCCGAGCCATTGTCAAATAGAGCGTGGGCCAACAGGTGCCGTAAAGTCGACCCAAGACTGTGCTCCCTGTCTAAATAGTATATAAACTAGGTTTTATTTCCTGTCGGATCCGCCTTGACTCATAAACTTTCCCAGTATTATCGAAAAATTGAGGTGCACGGTATTACACTGTCCCTATAAATATTAAATTGGGGTTGTTTTTTTTATTTCAAACGTATACACTTTTGGTGAAAAAATATCACGAATATCTTTTTTATGATTTATACAAAACTTAGAAGTATCCCCTAGTAAAATATTTTATATATCTAGAATATCATATTTTAATATTTAATGAGCGTATAAAGCAAATTTAGATTTAAGTACATCAACCGTCCATATTATTGTACTAGTCGAAACTTGGCTTTTCGGTGATGTTTGTTTCAGTGAAGATGATATTTGCGGTTTAATATTTATAGGTCTGACCGCTCTACTAATTCTAGTACTATTACAAAAAGAGGTGATGTGAATATTATAGTCTAATCCAATTTATGCTCCACAAATATTTCTTGCACTCCTAGAAACGTAGTCATGAGCTTTGTTCGCGGTGAAAATTCTGAACTCATCCTGGATTAGTCAGGAACTCTTCATCCTTTAAGCTTAGGCGCATGCGTAATTCATAACCGGTTTGGAATTTATTTAAACCGCGTGCTTATTTTCTGACAAGTGGTGCTTATTTTATTTTTAAATTTAAAATCAATAATACTCACTGTTACAAATAATAATTGCTTGCCCTACTGTTTTTTATTAGTTTTACGGATAGTTTGTTGCTTAACTAGCAATTCCTGTTTTAATTAAATCTATTTTGTTTTAGATTAGTTGTCCATGACAAAATTACCACGTCTGATCATTTAAGTTCCAGTGATAAGGACTTGGAGAACCTCTTAAAAGTTACCGAAGTTCCCAGAATTGTTGGATATTTTGATAACATTGTCCCACAATTTCATGATATGAACTGGCAGATCGATTTACTGAGTCCCCATATTATAAAGAACAGTAAGGCGACTCAAAAAGAATAACTCCGTTAAAGTTTATTACAGTATTTCTTAGCCATTTCTCTGCTTTAAACCTTTACCGTCCAAAGAAAAGAAACTCCTTCCTAAGTAAAACAATCGAACAACATAACCTATACTAACCCAATCAAATTTCGATGTTGAAAGTCCGTGGATCGGACGTTCGCGGTTGAAATAAATTCCGAACCGGTAATGAATCACGCATGCGTCTATCATTAAAGGATGAAGAGTTCCTGACTGATCCGGGATGCGTTCAGAACTGTCACCGCGAACAAAGCTATTATTTCATAACATTCAATTTTACTTGGAGATTACAATCTTCTAGAGGCTATTTGGACCATTAAAGAACTTATTTTTAATGTCATTTGTCCGCCTTACTTTAATGCTTATATTTTTTTGCGGCGTGATGATTTACTTTAGGGTTTTTAAGGGATTATTGCTAATGAACTTGTTCGTTATCTGCTTTGTGATCATAAGTTTGCGTAGCTTGCAAACGCAATTGACTTAATTGTTTCAAACACAAGCTATTCTTTATTCATGTTCCACGACTAATGCTTCCTAAAAATACATTATATATGATGTTACTTCTTATTACTTTAAGAATGCAGGTGTGTTATACTTAAACTCACATTAAATGTCATTTGGTTGCAAATTTTAATTAAATAAAGTAGATATCAACTTTGCTATTAAACAATTTTATGGTATACTTGAGATTCCATGTTTTAAATGGTTCTTCTCAGCATACTTCGCCGCTTATTTCGATTTGAAAATATGTGATCAGTTTACACATTAATCAACCCAACAGCTTGGTTTTGTGATTACTTTCGCTGTCTCCTTAAAGTTAGCCTTGCGCAATGAGCCTTTCCAATCTCTCATCGGGCTTTGTATACCCAAAAAAGGGGCAAAAGTAAGGATGTAGGCGGGCCGGCCGCCAGAAGTACAGGTAAATAAAGACAATAAAGAATTGATAATAATTTATTCAAATTGAAAAAGAATGTCTTAATTTGAAGCGTGGCACTGCATAGTGCTTACAATCTTTTTTACATTTGGCTCAAATTTACTTGTAGCAACACGTAAAACTGCTTCCAAACTTTCATTTGCAAGGCAGTTTCAATTTTTTGTTTTATTATTATTTAGTATTGAAAAAGTTTGTTCACATATATAGGTAGAACCAAATAAGCTGGCACAATTCAGAGCGTTTATGCGCAACTCTTTATACATATTTTTATCAATGTAGCGGTAAAAGTTCAGCAAGTCTCCTTCGTTGAATTTGTGGCGTAAATCTTAGTCGTTTTGAATGTCGATAATTTTTAACTGCATTGGTTCTGGCGCATTTTTAACTGAAATTGTGACAGAATTGCTAAATATGTCCAACAGAGGTTTCATTTTTTTAAACTCCGAAAATCTCTTTGGAAAAGATTGAATCAAAATATCTAGTTTTTCTAAATAACTGAAATTAATCGCAGTTTTGTTGGATTTTTCAGCAATTTTCTTATAATTCGGAAAATGATTGTAATTTTCAGAATTCAATTGTGATCTGAAAAATGTCAGCTTGCATTAAAAGGATGATACATGAGCGTAGAGCTGGGATATCAGTTGATTTTTGCCCTGAAGCCGTGTGTTCAAGACATTCAAATGATTTGTAATGTCAACTAAAAAAGCCAAATCACACAACCAATCAGGATTTTTAAGTTCCGGAACATCCCTTTGCTTTTCAGCCAGAAATATTCCAATTTCTTCTATTAAATTTAGAAATCGTTTCAATGTCAATCCACGACTTAGCCACCTTAGTTCTGTATAATACAGTAAATCTCCGTATTCGCTTTCGAGGAATTCAATGAATTGTCTGTGATTGAGTCCTCGTGATTTTATGAAATTTACAGTCGAAATTACCACTTTCATGACATTTTGAAATTGAATTTTCTTTAGAACAGAGGGCTTCTTGGTGTATAATGCAGTGAAACTGCATGAGATCTTCAGCGTTTATGTTTTTTACTTGCAGATGCTTTTTCAGCAAAGTAACTAACCCGGAATTGACACTAGTTATTGAAGGAGCACCGTCAATCGCTAAACTCTTGATAATTTTAATAAGTCCAAATCAGTTTTTGAACACTCATCCAAAAGTACATTGAGTATATCAACTTCTTTGGTTCAAAAAAATTGGTCAAAAAAATTCAATGATCTTAGTTTTTTCAATTAATTGTTCCGCAATATTACCTGACAAAGACATAATTCGTCTTTGGATAGTCATACGATTCAGTTGAATTTTCTCAAACTTTTTTGCTGCTTCTGGACACATTTTCTTAGCGGCAATTTCTAAGCATTCTTTTACAAAATCGCCATTATTGAAGCGGCGACTTCGCTTTGCTATCATTCGAGAAATTCATCATAACTAACTTCTGTAACTGTTTCTGAATCTTGAATGGGTTTTGTAAACACAGCTTGGTGACCAATAAGACCAACTCCCGTTTTAAAGACAATATTTTTTGCTTTCTTAATTCGCCTGTAAACTTGGTAAAAGAAGGATGCTGCGTTATAAAACGCACTATGGCGCAAAAAGGCACTATGAAGTGCCTCTTTACATTATATACCTTTGCAATCGCAACAGAATTCTTACAAATTAAACAAGCGACTTTGTTATTGGACCATACAAAAAAGTATTTCTCAGTCCAAATTTTTTGGAACTGCCGATTTTCATCTTTAACCTTACGTTTTTTACTAGGTCCTGGCTTCTCCATGTTGCATTCTAATTTTTGGGGGGATTAGCACAGCACCTAAAAACTACGAAATCTACGTTGATTGTGAATCAAAATATATGACACCGGCTAGTCTAGTTAAAATCTACACTACAAATATTGCCTCCCCAAAACACTATTAAACTGCACTTATTCTCAATCATTTATTACTTCGCTTTGTATTTTCGCGCTTATTTCTTTCTGTTGACACTCCACTCAAATTAAAACCAAACTGTCGGTCGCTGCGGTTAGCGTGGCTTTTATACCGCGCATACGACTCTGGAAGCTTCGTGTATCTACCTACGCGAGCAATCGGGATTTCGGGACTATTGCTATCTCGCTTGCTCACATCGCGCTAGAAAATTCTTGATTTCTCTACTATTTTGAACTTTATATAAAGGCGGCAAGCGATGTACTTGACTTAGCATTTTTGGGCGCTAGATTCAAATAGCGCGCGCGAGAGATTCAAATTACTTTTCGAACAAATTTTTTTTTGGTTTTATCTGGGATAGAATTAAATATTTTTCGAATGTAGGAGAGTATTATTTTTGCTGTCGGCGCTTTACCTGCATTCGACTGTGCATCCATGATGTAGATTATAGGGGCCAAGCGTGACGTTGGTGAGTGTGGCGCATCGAATACCAAAAAGAGTCTTTGGTATTCGATGCGCCACAAAGAAGAGAGATACCACAAACAAGAGAAAAATTTACTGACAGTTCAGTTTTTTTTTTTGGAAAAACGCTCAGACCCGTCGAGTTTGGTTTCAAGGAAGCACAAGTTTGGTGAAAAATCACGTTAATACGTGCAGCCTCCTAGATGGGGATGACACTACCCTTAAAATCTTAAATGGAAAGCGGAGTCGAGTGATACCTTATTTTAAAGGTGTTTCAATTTGCTTTAAAATGATGTAAAATTTATTTTCTTCAATTCAGCAGTTTTGGGGATTTATTGATGTAAAGCTTAAATAAAACAATTACATTTTTAATTTTACTCCAAAATTTCAAATTAAACGGTATATTTTTGACATCATATTTGAAAAGTACATAAATTTTGCAAAAATCTTGTGAAAACTGGATAATGATAACTTCGCTCGTTTTAAAGTTATGGCGAAATAAAAAATTTTTTGGTAACGAGTCAAAACTTATATACCGCCATCAAGCAAGGGTTTTTGATATGTATTCAAATCCTGGGGCGTGTGCCTGTTACCAATTTTAAACCTTTTACCCCCTGATGCTTGGACACCACCGAAACATGTAGGGAATTTTAATCTAACTAAATGTTTAATAAATAAGTGAAGGGAGACTGAAGGATTTTCATTTTACCTTAACCTACGACTCCACTGCAAGTATAATCTGTTTCTTCACTATTACTAGAGCTGTTTTCTCAACCTATTAATAAGATACAGCCTATTGTTAGAATCAATAAATTAATACTTATACTAATCTATCACAAAACCAAAGGAAGTTTATGTGATTTCCTAAGTACAATTATTTATGAACGAATTTCTTTTTATTAGACTAGTTCTTTACGTCATTTGCTGAAAAAATATTACTAAATTTTACTGTCTAGAATATTTGTATACCAAGCATACATATTTTTAACAAAATTTAATTCTTAACTGCATAAAATTAAACTTTCTCTTATTTGAAGTACCTGAAATAAAAAAAATTCTTACTCCCTGGAACAAGATTTAACATTACAATTAAATTTCTAAAATTAGTAGTTCTCGATTTTTTTTATATATAACAAATATATGCATTAAATACAAACCCAGTACATATATTTTTGCATAAATTTAATTTTCGGCTGCTTAAAAGTATCTGAAATTAAAGTAAATTATTGATTTGTTAAGTTGAAATTAGACTTTAACTTAACAAATGGGGACTATTTTGTGGTCTTATTTGCTAAAAATCACCAAAGTTCAAATATTTAGTTTTTCTTCTGAGATACAACTAAATTGTGTCTTAGCTATCTGGAATATACATCAAAGATATAAATAATTTCTAATTAAATTTAATTTTCAATTGCCTTTAAGAAAATAAAATTCTTAAATGCCAATCTTCTTTGGGTGGATGAAACTGCTGTTTCGATTTCAGCAGCTCATATTTGATTATGGCATCACGGATTCTATTTTCCGTATCATGTCTAGTTATGTGTGGAATTTCGTACAACAGTATCTTTTAAACGACCCGATAAGTAAAAGTCGAGGTATGTTAAATAGGGTGATCTGGTCGTCCAAGGAGACTAGATAGACTTCCCGTTCCGATTAAGAGCCCTTTAATAATTAAAAATAATTATTAGTATGATCTCGCAAGAAACAGAAAAAATTTGCTGGAAAACCGTCCAATTGGAAATACATATCCGTCCGTCTTATTTTCAGTATCAAATCTTCCATTAAAATAGGCAAAGCATTTATTTAAAAATTAAAAAAAACATAACCGGTTAATGTGTTATTAAAAAAATAAGAACCAATAATTTTCATTTTGATAATGCCACACCACATGTTTAAACTCCAGCGGCCTTGATGCTGGAGTGCTCGCATCCAACGGGGATTTTTAGCCAATAATGCATATTATGCCTGTTGATTCTACCACGGCTACTATAAGTAGTTTGTAGTACTGTTTTTCCGAATCATTACTAGCATCCATTGCCAAAAAACAAATTGTCGCTCAAAATTATGTTCGTGAGGTTCGTTTGATGGAGAATTATATGGTAGGGATGTAGCCTCAAAATAAAAAAGAAATGCCTATACAGGGTGTCATTGAAATGGTGTAAAAAAATTCGGGGGGTGATAGTACTCCTAAAAATTTTAAAAAAAGTTCCTATAACTATATTCCATTATTAAAATAATGGAATTTTGGTAATTGGTTTATTTCGTTTTTTTAAAGCAATACGATGTTTTAAAAATCATAAAATTTAGATTTTTCAATTAATTATTTAATAACTACGTGTTTACTTTTGAAACCCCATAACTTTCATAGGTTTATGTTGTTTAACCAGTTAGCAACCCATCAGAGCAAACTTTTTGCCTTCAATTTTCTCGAAAACCATCGTTCTGGGCGATGTGCAACAAGAGTACCTTTTTTGTAGGAAAAAATATGTAGTTTTTAAAAAATGAACCCACGTTGCGAAAAAAATAACCTAAAAAAAGTTATTCACGAATTAACCCCCTACCCTTGCAAAAACTACCCTTTCCGATTTTCCAAATTATTTTTCAGTATCACCATTTGATTTTGGTTTAAAATTTATGGCAGAGGATTTTTTTTCGAAATTTTATCTCGTTTTTTAAGCCTACAATTTCAAAAAACCGTTTTTTAAATTTACCCTTTCAGTGCCCCTAACTCCCTTAATATGCATTTTCCGCCCTATAGTTATAGGAACTTTTTTTAAAATTTTTAGGAGTACTATCACCCCCCGAATTTTTTTACACCATTTCAATGACACCCTGTATATTCGAGGATATTGAGAAAATGATATTAAAAAAAGTGTATTAAAATGGATACGCGCTAATGCAATTACTTACCTGTGGTCTTTTAGAATATTTCGAATAGTAGTTCAAGCTATTTCAAAATTTAAAGATAACGCTCGAGTTGGTACGCTCGAACTGTATGCCTAAATTCTACGTAGACCAACGAATTAAGAAGAAGTAGAAGAAAAAGAAGACCGAAGTTCTTGTTTTCTTCCATTCTCGTAATAGAGCGACGCCTTCTAAACCTGGGCCCATTAAAACTTCCAGTATCGCGTAGTCATGAAGGTTTATTTGGTGTATTTATGATTTTTTTTTGAGAAATTGGTAGCTTTTGAGATATCTTCGAAAATTGGCCCTGACGGTTGCAAAAAAGTTTGTTGTCTAAGAAAATTGGTCGTAATTTTTTTGTTGTTATAGTTAGGAAAATGGTTTAAACGGTTTTCGGTAGGCAAAGGCTCATGGTTAGTTTAGTGTCTCTATGATTTTTTTGAGAAATTAGTAGTTTTTGAGATATCCTAGAAATTTGGCTTCGACAATCGCAAAAAAGTTTGCTCCCTAAGAAAATCGGTTGCAACTTTTTTATTATTATAGTTAGGTAAATTATTTTGACAGTCTTCGGTAGACAAAGACCAAAGGTTTATTGGGTGTTTTCATGATTTTTTTGAGAAATTGGTAGTTTTTGAGATATCTTCAAATTTATACTCAAAAGGTCCACTTCAGAAGCTGTTATGTGCTAGTAATCCCAACATATTTTGCAGAGTGTCTGTCTTTCTTGTTTTAATCTTTTCTGTCTCTCTTACTCTCTGTCTTTCTCACAGACAATTGAAAAGTCTCTGTCTTTTTTCTAGGTACTTTCAGTCTGTTTTTCTCTGTCCTTCTTACAGGCATTTGAGGTCTTTCTTGGATTTAATTTTTTTTATACGCTAAATGTACTAGAGTGAGACAGAAGAGTGTTTTTTTCCAAAGGATGTATTTTTTTTTAATTTGTATGATCCATAACGTTGTTGATGTGAAGGAAATAAAAAAATTATTCATGCTCTAGAATGAGACAAAACATTACTCAGATATAATGACGGTGGTCTGGATACGGAATAGCATCTTCATCATTTGTAAAAAGCATTTTACAAAAAATCGAGCAAAAGATATTAAGAAAGCAAGTTGACAAGAACTAAACTCGGTCTAATAAAGATATTCCATGCAAAAATTTCTTTTCGTTTTGCCGCCTACTATATGTTAATTAGACATTCTAAGGCAGAACGCTAGATGGCGGTACATAAGTTTTGACGTTGTGCGAAAATTCGCTACAACTTTAAAACGAGCTGTCATCGTTCAGTTTTCACAATATTTGTGAAAATGTTATCCGGTTTTCAAATATATCAAAAATATTTATAATTTTGGAGAAAAACTGGAAATATTACAAATTGCGCCCTCTAGCTCTTTTATTAGGAACTATATTGTAGTCAGAAAAAAAGACGTTTTTCTTATTTAATTTTTATTTACGCCCTCTAGTGTGAAATACGGAACCTGAAAATAATGTCCAGAATTGTCTCATGACCACTTTTATATTAATAAATAAAAATTCCCTTGTTGCGAGATATACAGATCCTGAGATACATGCCGCTTAACTAGCTTACTTGCTGTACACCCTGTACTTCCCAACATTTTTAGATTTAATTACTCCTTTTTACAAATATTACAAAAAAGAATTCTGTCAACATTGATTAATGTCCTAACACGTACAATTTAATATTATATTTTACTTGTTTTTATCTTTAAATAAATCTTGGTCTAAGCCAACAAGCAGCAGAAGTTAAAGTGTTAAGATTAAACGAAAGATATTCATTTCTTAGTTATGAACCAATCAAAAATGTAACTCTTACCTTATAAAAAATGTAGTGTGGAAAGAAAATAAAGATGTTGCGTGTTATTATTTTTACCTGTACGGGATATTGTCTGTTTAGCATATAGAACTGTTATATTATTTTCGTTTCACGTAATAGTTTAACTATTCAAGTGGGATTTTATCGAATATATTGACAATAACATCTGAAGCTTTAGTTTCTTGTTTCTTTCTGACTGATTTTTTTTTATTTCTTGAATTGTTATACATTTCTGCAAGTCTTTTTCTGAAATTATGCTGTGTGGATTTGATCGACGTTTCTTCCTAATTAAATTGGTGATCAAATTTTATAGCGTGATCTACCAAAGCTGCTTTTCCATGTGATACAGCCAAATTATTCGGTCGAGTACTTCTTTGATGTTCTGAGATTTTTGATTTTAAGTATCTACCTGTTTGTCCGACGTAAATACCCTTGCAGTCATACTTACGCATGGAATTCTAGATATTAAACCTTAGATCTCAGTGTTATAATTCCCACCTAATAAAACTACTTTAGAATTTTATTATTGAACTGACCCTGAGTTCATCCTCAAATTACTTCTGGCTAAATTAATTTAAAAACTTTAGCAGCAACTCTTGCATAAGGAATCCAATTAAGTAGACGATTTCTACTTGTCACGTTAATAGCAAGTTGTCCAAAAGATTCGTTTTTAGTTTATCTAAAAGTCTGTCAGGGATTAAGTTTTGATATTAATATAATAGGTTTATTAATTGAATGAAAAGCTTTCGATAAACAGTTTTCGGCTTTCTTATATTAACACGACTCTCATATTTTTGTATCATTTTTATTATCGCACTAAGGAAAAGGTTTTTTTTGAAAAGGTATTTAGGTTTTGTTCTCCATTACGAAAATATAATATAATATTTTTTCTTGTTTATTTATAGGTAAAATGTTTAAAAGTGCCGAACTCCCATGGCTCATAACCTTCTTCCAAATGTTCTACAATGACAAACCAGTAGACTGGCTTTTGGACCATCTCCTGTATACCAAAGTGTGCAACTATGAAAAAAATAACGTAAGTTTTTATCAATTGAGATACTACAAATTTAATAATTACTCAATCAGCATTAATCCACAATCATTTTAAACTTTTCCAAATAAAGCTTCGTTATTAGAAAAAAATAAATAGTCGAACACGACTAGCAAACATTAAAGCGGGCATGAAATGTTTGTCAAAGGAAAACTGGGAAATGCTACTCCGGTAAAGCTGGAATAGCAATTATGACTGAATATTTTAGAAATTTCTGTAAATGTTAACGTATAAATAAAGCCTTTGTGGGGAGGCGAGCGCTCGTCAGCTCCGGCGTTTTGTATGAACTAAAATTTCTCCTTTGAATCCTTTTGATTAGGTAAACGCCAAATGTGACATCAGTTGTAAAGAAGGAGAAGCTTGTATTAATGTATTTAGTAAGAGTTTCATATTTCTCCCTCCCATCCCGTCCTAATTTCTGCCTTGCCTTTTCGTTTGGGAAATTTGCCTTAGTTGGGTAAAGAATATAATTAACTATATTAAAATAAAATATATTTAAATATTGTTGTTAATAATAATAATAATATGTCTTTTTTTTACATAAAAACAGTATAGGAAAAGGGTGGCGCCGTTCTTTAACATAACCACCCTATCTATACCAGTATATATGAATAAATCACACAAAAAAATAGAAAATATAAAGTCATTTAAGCTAAGTTAAGATTAACAAATATTAACAAAAAATAAAGTAAAAAGAAAAAAAAATTTTTTTACTAATATTTAGTTTGTTCTCTTGTGTTAAGTTGGTTAAGTATTTTCGTAGTGTTTTTTTGTTGTTTATTGAAAAAAAAAATTACAATAATCAAAAGGCAAGATTAAACAATCTTGTGCAAAGAAACGTCGTCGATGCACTGAAAGAGATTGAAACTGTCAGATAGAAGGAATAGGATTTACTCTTCATTTCTTGACCCATTTGAAATGTATTCAGATGCTCAATTTATTAAATTATATAGATTAAGCAATTACATTAACAGCCTAAAAAAAGGGTTAACATTTTCTAACTTCTTAAAATTTTTTTGAAACGTGATAGCGCATGCCTGGAAAATATTTTCAAATCTACAGGGTGCTTTAAAAAAGTGTGGCGATATAAGCAGCTTTTTTTTAATTGAGTGCCAATCACTGCATCATTTAATTTCTTCTTGATATCAGAAATGTTCATTTAAGATCAATATTTGGTTAAATTCTGATTCTAGAAGGACGGAGGATTACTTTGACTTAAATGTTTTTTTTCATATACAGGGTGTTCGTAGTTATCATTCAAATTTTACGTATTTTTAAGTATCATTTCCCGCTTTTTTCAAACGGAACACCCTATATATTTTTTGAAAATTTAATAAAGAATTAATAAATGAACATTTTTTATTATGTAAACATATTGACTCGTGATTTTTAAAATATTCACGATAATAATTAAACAAACATATTTAAAATATTAATAATTTTTTTCAATATGTTCAAAATGTTCTTCGTTTTGCTCACAACATAAAGTATAAACCTGTTCCTGAAAACTTCTTTCTACTTCATGTAACATTTGTGAAGTTACTTGAGCAAACGCATTTCGTATTCTCTGCTCCATGTCTACTGCCATTGTAGGTGGATACCTATAAACAATTTCTTTTATAAACCTTCATAAGAAAAAATCTATTTTTATTAAGTCAGGCGATCTAACTGGCCCAATAATAGGTCCATTTCTTCCAAAGTAACACTTTTTTTGTTTATGGAAGACCGACGCACTGTTGCAGGACCCTGTATATGATGCAAATAAGAAACTGTAATAGATCAAGAAAAATATTTAATTCTTTTTTTAAGATTTGGTACTAAGTAAATGTTTTATTTTATCGCGTAATAATGCAGGCCTTATTGTATTAAGAAATAAACACAATTATAACGACGGACGAACAAAGCATCTCTAAGAAAGTAAAGTCTGCTCTTTCTATAAGACTTTCTATAAGAATTAAGTGTGGAAAACAATGTTACGGAAGCAAATTACAAAATGTTAGCAAGTTGTTAACACCTTACTTTGAACTAGATGTAAAAGAAAATCTAACGCTTAAATATTACGTTAAAGCTATACAAGATGAAAATAACTTAGATGAACCACGTGAGGAAATACAGCAAAACTAAGTAGATGACGATGAAGCAGCTACTGAAATACCTGAAGAGGATATAATTTTTTTTATTAGACTAAAGACTAGTATATTTTTTTTCTATTAGGCGTTTTCAAGTCAAAAAAATGTTTTTTATTATTTTGTTAATATTACTAAATTCTTACATAATACATACTTACGTTATAAGCGATACATCGTTTACTTTGTTACTTTGCAATGATTATTAAAAAAACAGGTCCAAAACTTTTCTGATTTGTCACATTTTTAAAATTTGTTTTATTTATGCTACAGTTCCGAAATTAGTCTTTTTTTAAATCAAATTTTGTTGGAATTGGAACATTTTTAGGTTTTAACCCATATAACACCCATAATAATTAAAGAGTGGCGTTATAAACTTTTAGTAAATAACTTAAAGAATTAAGTAAATAACAAAGTAATGGTTTTTTTAGAATATCTTAGAATTATTCAAAAGTGACAAAACTAAATTTGGAAATGGCTAATTCACTTATAAGATAAAAGAATAAGCTAAACTTTTTAAAAACTTCTTTCTGAATCGTCATTGTCATAACACGATCAATTTATTTGATAAAATAATAATAATAATAATAACAATCTTTATTTAGCAAATTGCTACATATAAAATACAAAGAGGTTAAAACGACAAAAATTAAATATAAAAAAACAAAACATGGGCCTAGTTATACAATTTTAAAATATGTACTCTTAATAATCGTTTAAAACTATTTATATTATTACAGATTTTTAAGTCATTAGGCAATTTATTAAATTCGAGCAAACCTTTATATAGCACGGAATTAAGCATTTGAACGGTGTGAACACTTATGAGCTAAAATAAAATTAGTACAATTCCTAGTATTATAATTATGGACATCACGAAATAGCACTAACTTATCACATATATAATTAGGTAAAAGGCCTTTCTTCAACTTAAATATAAATACATTAACATTAAACATAATTCGTTGATGGACGGTCAACATATTTAAGACATTTAACATTATTTTAATAATAGGAGTATAGCGGTTACATCTTAATATTGTTCTCATTGCCCTATTTTGAATTTTTTCCAATTGAGAGATTTTATATTGCGGTAAATTATATAAAAGAGTTGAACAAAATTGTAAATGCGGAAGAGCTATAGCATTAAATAACGTTATTTTTATATTTATTGATAAGTTTTGTCCCATCCTATTAATGAACCCTACCTTTTTAGCAAACTTTCTCATGATATAATCCGCATGAGCCTGAATAGTTAAGTTCAAGTCTAAAATTACTCCGAGATATTTAATTTGATCCTCGTAAACTAATTTCTATCCATCCACACAAACACTTATACTTTCAATGTCAATAGAAGATGTCTTCGACCGTCTACCAAAAATAAATTTTGATTTTGTGGTATTTAAGCTTAACTTATTGTTACAAAGCCAGTCAAACAAATTGCCAAGTTCTATGTTCATGTCGCAAACCATTTGCTGTAGATTTTGACCAACTATATAGAGCATAGTATCATCAGCAAATAAAATAATATTTGATTTTTGAGCCACCCTAACCATATCATTAATGTAAAATAAAAACAATAATGGACCCAGAACAGTACCTTGGGGCACACCGACATCGACATTTACAGTTTCAGACATAGCATTATTAAACTTCACACGTTGTAACCTATTACACAAATAAGACTTTAACCACTTTAAAACGTTCAGCTTAATTCCTATGTGCTCTAACTTACCCAACAATATATCTCTATCAACAGTTTCAAACGCCCTTTTAAAATCCAAAAACACAGCCAACACATAATTACCTGAGTCAATTGCCTTTAAAAAATTATCACAGATATTCAGAAGTACAGATTCACATGAATGACGTTCACGAAAGCCAGACTGGTTAGGAACTATAATTTGATTGTTATCACAGAACTGCAGTAATTGCTGTTTTACAAATACTTCTAAGACCTTTTCATATATAGGAACAGTATTGATAGGCCGAAACTCATTAGACAACTTGGTATTTGGCACCTTTGGGACAGGAATAACTGTTGATATCTTCCAGGACTCCGGAAGACGCCATTTGAAAGTGAGGTGTTTACGACGTCCAACAGCCTATTTCCAGCAACATGAAAGACATCACAAAGAATCTGTTTGGAGATGCCATCTTCACCCCCGCCTACATTTTTTAGATTATTAACGACTTGTCTCAATTTAGCCATTGATATTGGTTCAAAATTCTGGAGAATATTAGTTGAGGTTGGACTTCTTGGGGCATTGCTACCTATATTTTGTTGCGGTATATTTTGAATAATCTCGCTGATACTATCTATAAAAAAATGACTAAATTGATGTGCTATTGCTGCCACGTCAGTCTCAATCTTTGTTCCAAAGAGAATTTCGTTCTGTATTGCTTCAGTTTTACCCGGCAGAAGGGTCTTCAGATTTTTCCATAGCTCCCTTGGATTTTTTCGATTTTCATCTATGGTTGCAGCAAAATAATTATCTTTCTCATTCCTAATTTTACTCACGATAGCATTTCGTCTTGATTTATACTCTGCCCATATGTCTTCACTTTTATGTAAAATGGCTCTTTTACACAGACTTACCCATTAGATTTTTAATTTCCAAGTTAATCCACTTCTTATCTTGATATTTTTGTTATGTGACAGCTGGGACCATGGGACATATTTCGTTGAGGCTTGATGTAATAGAGAAGATGAAGGCTTCTGCTTGTAAATTAACATCTGAAATGCCGGTGTTCAAAGGTGTACTAATAATATCTATGTTGCAATTGATATGAGTTATAATGTTTAGTAGATCTTTTCAAAGTAGTTATATTCGGAGTCACTATATTTTGATGATCAACATTAATCGAGATAATGGAATGGTCACTGATTTTCGGTGTTAAATGAACTTCAAGAGGTAAATTTTTATCGTTAGTTACTACATAATCAATAAGCGTCTGGCTCGTAGGTACTATTCTTGTAGGCGATTTTACAATTTGTGTAAATCCACTGGAAAATATTAAATCCTTTATTTTGTCAGCATAAAATGCGTTTTTAAGTAAATCCAGGTTAAAATCTCCCAAAATAATAATAGTGCCATTAAAATCGCTTACCTCGTCTAGGTAGTTTTCAAAAAACTCAATAAAGGCAGCATCCTGTCTTTGTGGAGCATGGTACAAAACAGAACACAAATACTTTACACCAGACGAGAACAGTTCCAAGGACAACAACCAAACAAAATTTTCAACACATTGCACATTTTTTAACTTGTATCGAAGATCATTTCTTACTAAAGCAATTACTCCTCCAGTTCTATTATTCTCTGTCGCACACTTTTCTAGTTTGTACCCCTAAATATTTAAATTTTCTGTATTTTTCTTTATATTTTTCTTTTAGAAGCATCTTTTCAATTGGTCCCTTGTTCCTACCTGTACCTTTACCATTTCGAAACAATTGAAAAAAATTCATAGAGCCTCTAAAACACTTTTTAAAAACTCTCTTCTCATAAAATATTCTTTTTGAATGATTCTCATGTTAAAAAAAAGATTTTTGATCCGTGTTAAATGAAAGATGTTGGACATTTTTGGGACAGATGAAAATATGTACAAAACCCCATAAAATTTTACAGCAGCTTCTTTTTAGATTCCTCATTTCCTAAACGACTTTAGCTACTTGAAAAAAAAAACTAAATTGTTTACCTATGAGGCACCTGAACACATTTACACAAATTTCTCTTTGAATGCCTCTTTTCGCAGCATCTTTTATTTTGGATTATTTACAATAATTTGATCAGATATCTATGAATCTTTAAGCATTAAACTTGTGATTTGTAAAAAATCGATTTTTAGATTATAAAATGAATTTTATAGAAATGGTAAAAACTTGCTTTTTAAACACATGCTTTTCCCTGAATTTCTTTTCTTACATAACCTCATCATTTGAATATTTCTAGCTATTTGATAAAGGATTTTTATCTTGGGATGTTTTGAAGAAGCTTAAAACATTAACAGAACTCCTCAGAAACGTATCTCTTAATGTCTTTTTTACAGAATCTTCTTCACGTTACTTCATAAAATATGTTTCAAAAATCTTCTACATGTTTCCCTATGAAATAAATTTTGCTCTTGTAGATATGATATCTGTTTATCTGACCATTTGTGAAATAGCAAAAATATTTCACCGTACCTCTTTTTTTTGAAAATTTGCTTAAAAACATTTTTTTTTAAATAATTTTTTATTTATTTATTGACTTTCTTTTAGGATGTATGTAAAAGAGAAAAAGCAAAAATGTGGATACACTACAAGCCGTCCTTGTTTCAACACATCGGCACGCATTCTTCCCTAAAAGGCAAAGTACAAAAACTGAAGGTACACTATATTTGAAAATGAACGAACCAAACTTGAAATATATTTTTTATAGGACAAGCAATTTGGAAAAATCGCCCTCTTCTTTCCTCACGTCAATCCGGAAGCAGAAGTAACGTCAGCAATTAAACACTATAAGCAATACACCCTGAAGAGGGCTTACCTGGGTGAGACTTTCTTTTGGGGGTTGCTTCCTCAGCCTGGGGATCAGTTAACTTTTAAATTCACATCACCAATTCCAGTGAAAAGGTAATGAATATGTATTAAATAATAAATATAGTTATTCAGGAGGAACGAACTCCAGGTGAGTATTGTATACTCATTTGCTTTAAAATTATAGCATAAATAAAATGTTTTAAATAGTTTTCGTTTTAACAAAAATGCATTAGTGTTAGTGGCAGTCTATTTGGTGCATTTCTTTTCGAGTTTATACAAGTATATAAGTCATATAAAATGCCACCTATTCAAATGTAACATATGCAAATATAGTTTTTGTTTATGGCTTTTGTAATGGAATACCACAGCTGCTGTTCCTATTTGTTCCTCCATGATCTTCAAACCTCATTTCACTGGACTATTATTTGTGGGGCTGGTTTAAAAATGAGGTGTACAAAGTGACAGTTCACACTCCTAGGCCCTCTCCTAGACCCTTATGCGACGCATTAGAAGTGTGGCAGTGTTTGTCAAAGGAAGACATGATTCACTTAGTTAGAAAAGCAATAAGGGTCCTTCGCAGACGACGTAGAATGTATTTAGGGGTTAATGGCGGTATTTGGAAAATTTGGTAACAGCACTATAATTAAAATCATGTAAATGTAGGAAATTTTGTTTGTTTATAAGTTTGTTTATAACGCTATATTTTAAAAACAAATGAAAGTCATATAAGATCATATGAGTTTTTTACCATTAGCTTTGTTCGCGGTGACAGTCTTGGACAAGTTCAGAATTACTTCGCATGCGCATTGTTAAAAAGAGTGTTCGCGGTGACCAATCCTGAATTTCTAGTTCGAAATTCTGTGTTCGCGGCTGCTTTGTTACTTGTTCAGGCTAAATTGGTAACTAGTCAATTGATCCTTGGACTCTCATTAGAATTTTGAGGTGTCGACTATTTACTATTTTTGTACCTATTTTCTGACAAGTGGTGCTTATTTTATTTTATTTTTAAATTTAAAATCAATAATAGTCACTGTTACAAATAATAATTGCTTGTCCTACTGTTTTTTATTAGTTTTACAGGTAGTTTGTTGCTTAACTAGCATTTCCTGTTTTAATTAAATCGATTTTGTTTTAGATTAGTTGTTCATGACAAAATTACCACGTCTGATCATTTAAGTTCCAGTGATGAGGACTTGGAGAACCTGTAAAAGTTACCGAAGTTCCCAGAAATTTTGAATATTCGGATAACATTGTTCCATATTTTCATGATAACCTGTATTTTCAACATTTTCGAATGAGCACCGACTAATGAACTGGCAGATCGATTTGCTCAGTCGCCTTATTATAAAGAACAGGAAGGCGAGTCAGAAAGAATAACTCCATTAAAATTTATTACAGTATTTTTTAGCCATTTCTCTGCTTCAAACCTTTATTGTTCAAAGAAAAGAAACTCCTTCCTAAACAAAATAATCGAAAAACATAACCTATACTAACCCAAACAAATTTCGATGTTGATAGTCCGTGGATCGGTCGTTCGCGGTTAAAATAAATTCCAAACCGGTAATGAATCACGCATGCGCATATCATTAAAAGGATGAAGGGTTCCTGACTGATCCGGGATGCGTTCAGAACTGTCACCGCAAACAAAGCTATTATTTTTACATGTATAATACTCACCTGTAGTTTGGTGGGTTCCTCCCGACTCACGCTGTATATACATGGCTGGCAAATTTTTTCTTGATTGCCAAAATATATACGTACAAACTCAACGAAAAAAATCACAAGCTAAGCTTTAAAGAGAGAACGATAATGTATTCTTGCATAGTAAAAATAAGCGTAAGAGATACAAATCGGATTCGATTGGAGCAGCCGGATAGACCCCTATCATCGTAGTATATGAAAAATAGGGAAAACGCTATTATTATCAAATTAACTTTGCGAATTACGTACTTTGTTAGTGAAACTTAATATATTGATCACCGCACTCAAGACTTAAGTTTGCCAGACCAGTATACTACTTATTTTGTACAGGGTGGCTAGATAAGAAGGCAAAGTGCTGTATTTTGGAAACTATTCGTCGTAGAGATTGCGGTAAAAAATTTTATCACTAAAGTGGCCAAAAGAACACCGTGGAAAATATATTCAGATTTCCAAGATGGTCGCTACGGGGCGTAACCATCTTAAACTTTTTAAGTGATTTTTCACTGAAATCTACCCAGTAAATGTTATCAAAAAATATATGCTTTTTAAAGCTCAGCTTTACTCGAGTAGTTTTTGTTTAACACTTTGTGATATATCTATTAAAATAAAGTGGTGTGGGGGTAATTTTTTTTTAAATAAACAGCTGTAACTCCTAAACGACTAAACGGTTTTTAACAAATTTGGTCTCGTTTTAAAAAACATTTATTGCTCCATCAAATCCATCCAAGCATATATTTTTTGGTTAACATTTACTGGCTAGATTTCAGTGAAAAATCACTTAAAAAGTTTAAGATGGCGGTTGCGCCCCGTGGAGACCATCTTAGAAATCTGAAAATATTTTCCACAGTATTCTTATGGCCACTTTAGTCATAACATTTTTTACCGCAAGTCTCTACGACGAATAGTTTCCAAAATACAGCACTTTGCATTCTTATCTGGCCGCCTTGTACAACATGGATAAAATGAAGTATTTTCTATTAATTAATCATTTTTCCTTAAGATTCCATTTTAAAAGTGGCAACGCAGAGCATCCGTCTGACAAATTCTATAATACGACCGTGGAGGTGTTGCCTGTAGAGCTCCCAAGTAATGCCCCCGTGGTGCTTTCGAATATGACCAGCGACGGTTATGTTGTAGTTGGTAAGTAAGAAGAAAGAATACCTCAAATATTAAAAAGTACATTTACATATAATCAACCCTTTTAAAACACGGAAAGAAACATAAAATAGCAAAAAATATTTCGGTGTGCATCAGCATCAGTGTCAACACTCCCAACACTTTTTCCAGTTTCCATAAGGGGTTTTGCCACCTAAAGGTATATACGACGGTCAGTATTGAGAGTACTGACATTAGAAGTGCAAAGGCTGTGACCAATTCTGAAAAATAAATGAAGATGATTAGTATATTACTTCTAGAGTAGAAAGTTACGATTTTCACAAGAAACTAATTTATTCATAAGTTTTATTAAAGTAATAGTTTCTATTTGGATTAAAATATTAAATTATTAGGTACCTAATATTTCAATAAAAATCTAAGAAAAGTTTATTTTTATTTTCGTCTAAGTCAAATGTTAAAATTTATTTAAATGCATGAAAGTTAATTCATAAGTCTGTATACATATTAAGTTTGGCTAGTCAATTTGGGTATGTCTAAATTAACAAATGTTATATATTTGTCTTTCTTGATTTTTGAGTGAGGGGCGATTTTGAGTTTCTAACAAAGGTTTTTTTCAATTTCTAAAAAGCAATATTTTCTTGGGAAAATTTTTATTAAGAAAAAATATATGAAGATTTTTGAAATCGCTAAAACAGATATGCAAGCAATTTAATAAATGATCTTGTATTCGCATTTTAATATGTTTAATCTCCTTGCTATTTAAATTTCTTTTTTTTAACTAATGAAAATATTTTTTTATTAATTAACAAATAAATATTGATTCAAAGTAAGTTTTTAATCAAAATTTTGTGAAAATTTTTAGAATGCACTGTATAAAATATCTTATATACTTTCTTTCAGTTTGTGTTAAATAAGGAACATTTTCTCGGTCTTACTCAAAAATCATTTATTC
Source organism: Anthonomus grandis grandis (assembly GCF_022605725.1). NCBI lineage: Eukaryota > Metazoa > Arthropoda > Insecta > Coleoptera > Curculionidae > Anthonomus > Anthonomus grandis. Next base: position 37,630,887 of record NC_065547.1, on the reverse strand, counting down.
ACCAAAAAATTATTAAAATATTTTTCAGTTTTTGAAAAGTCCTGGAACAAGTGCATGTTAGATGATGACCATGTATACACATTTTCATATACGTTTTCTGCACGGTTTTATAAATTTTTCAATTTTTAAGTAATAATTATAGTGCTGAAAACAATAAAATAGATGTGCATATTATGTAGTTCGGCACCCTCTATATACATAATTTTATAAAATTTATTTGTCTTTGTGGGTTCTATTTTGAACATTTTCTATAAAATCATGCACATTTTTATGAGCATCCTTATAAAATTATCTGGATAACACCTTTTTTTTAAGAAAATCAGTTTTCCAAAATAAAAATTTTTTTATCAAAAATCTCTAGTCATCATTTTGTTTCGAGACGTAGGTTTGGATTCGGTACTTTCATCTTTTAGGTTTTTATAATTTATCGAGCTTTTTCAATTCTTATAAAGTGATCGTCTGTACTGACTACTTATTTTAGAACCCTAGTTACAAGATGTCGTGCACTTTTTGTTCTCAAGTAAAAGTGGCCAATACTATGCTCTTTAAAGATTCATTGGGGTTCCCTCGCCAAAGAATATTTTGTAAAAATATATAATTAGAATTAGTTCTAATTTGTCTATACATGCGTTCAATATCCGAGGTGAACACATATGTGAAAACGCTACATCGCGAAAGGATATCAAAGAGATTAGCGTGTACTTGTGGTCCCTTTAGAGTTATATTATTGAGGGAATTTCCGGAGCTAGATGCTGCAGAGGCATCAAAAACAACGCAAAGTTTAGCCAAAACATTATTTTCCTTGATCAAGCAAAGATGCCGCAGGAAATATGTATTTTCTTTATGTTCATTTTGAAGATAAGGAGCCACAAATTTAGAATGATTCAGTTCGACGTATTTGTACCTTAGATGTATCCATAAAAGTTTCTTCAGCTGCTTGTTCTTTGGAAATTAGAGTTTATGTTGTTACTGTCTGATTGTGCAACAACACCAACATTTACCTTCATGCTAGAACTCCAAAGTGGAATACTGCCCGCGAAAATCCAACCAAACATAGTTTTTGTAAGTAATGCAAATATTTGCCTATCAAGAGATTTTAAGTGAGTGTATATATTAATAATAATAATAATAAACGTCTTTTTATTAGGCTCGGCAAAGGGCAGCCATGGCTCTTTGCTTAACCGAGCATACAAAAATCAAATATTACATAATTACAATATTGCATAAAATATCGGCAAACATCTAACTAAATACATTAAATTCTAAATAATAACAGTCAAATGTATAATTCAGCATTAATTCAAAACTACTATGTTACAATATTAATTTTTAGGGAAAAACAGGTGAAAAAATACTTATAAAGATACCTACTACTTATACGCGAGAAAAATAATAATGCTTCTTAAACAGTTTAGAAGTTTTATTCTTATTTATATTTACCCAGCAAGAAGCCCTTTAGTCGAGTTTTAAAACCCGATGAACTGAGATTTTCAAATTTGTTACATATTAAAGTGTTATAGCACTTGGAAGCCAAAAACGAGAAACTGTGCTGAAACATGGCTGTTCGATGCTTTGGCACATTTAAGAGATTATTATGGCGTGTAATCCGATCATGTGCAGAGGATCTGTACGTCATCTGAACCCTTAGATAATCAGGAATACCCGTCATTAATTTTCTTTAGAGAAAATATGCAAAATGAAGAGTTTCGCGGTCCTGAATATTTAGCCATTTTAATTCTGGCAACTTGTATCTTACATGATCTCTTGCTCTCAAATTATAGATAAAGCGAATACAAGAATTTTGAATGCGTTGTAATCTCTTTTTTGATATTAAGTCAAGTCAAGGTCCATATACAAAGTTACAGTAGGTAGTATGCGAGAGTACCAATGACTCACACAAAGTCTTTTTAAGATGAGTAGCAAGAACGCTTTTGCTCTTGTATAAATTGCGTAATGACATATAAGACCTCTGCACTACTTTTGCCACCTGTGATCGAAATTTAAGGCCAGAATCCATTATTACACCGAGGTTATTAGATTCGTGTACTGTTGGAATAATGCTCTGGGAAATCTGGACTACCAAACTTTCTGCTGCCCATTTGTGATTAGGACCAAAGTATATAACAGCTGATTTAGAAGGATTGAGCTTTAAACCGTTATTTTCTGAATAATTTGCCACTCTTTCCAGGCATTGATTCAGTTGACTGATGGCCGCATGACTCTCAGATTTAGAAAAACTCTTAGAGATTTGGGTATCGTCAGCATATCGATTGCCAGAGCAGTCATCGCCAATCAGAGTCTAAATCAGCGGTAAAAATGACAAATAATAGGGGTCCAAGAATAGACTCTTGTGGCACACCCTTAGTAAGCAATTTAAGATCAGATCCCACTCCATCAATCTTTACAAACTGAGACCGTCCCATTAAATAACTTTTAAAAAATTCAACGGTTTCGGGAGAAAAACCAAAAGACCTCAGTTTGGCACATAATAGTCTGTGATCAAGCGTGTCGAAAGCCTTGCTATAGTCATATGTTACCGCTAATATCCAAAATCCGCTAATATTCATGTTAACTACACATTGGGAATTATGCGTAAATGCTAAAACCGTCGGTGGTTATGCAACATAACGGCGCGTATCATAAATTATCGATAACTACTAAAATCATCAGTAATTATGCAAAGTATCTCCATATTTTTTGTAAATATTGATAATAACCCCAACACAGCCAAAGTCAAGGGAGTGTCGAATGGGCAAACGCTGATATTGAGGGAATGCTAGCCACCTGGATGTCTGACAACAAAATTAGAGAATGGGTGAAGGATTTACCTACAGTGCAATTTATGAAAAATAGTGTCGCCATATAAAGCTTTATTTGGCTGTGATCCGAAAGTTGGTCTTGCAACTGAAAATCTACCCGCGGAAAGTAATCAAGAAATTATTACTGAGGAGGATTTGGATGCTCTTTTGCAAAGTTATGACTATGAGGTAGATGAACAGAAAACAGATAATAATGAAAACAACCTAAATAATATTCCTCAAGTACTAGAGAAACGAAATACACAAATTTTAGAAATAAGAAGTTAAGCATCACAAAATCTTCAACAGCAAGCACATACAATGCTTAAGACATCCAATTCAAAATATTAGCCATGTTTAGTATGTAACTGTTCCTATTCCGGATGTCGACCGTGCTCGTGGATCTTTCCGCAATTTAATTGCTGTTGTGATGGAAATAGATGAAGATAATGGAAATTATAAACTTGGTACAAAGGATGGGATATTACAGCAATTATATGTGCGCTCTCAATTTGAACCTTGCTTAAATGTGGACTTCCTTCATATTAGTGATGTACCCACTATTTCAACTTCTCTTAGAAAAGCAGCTGCAATTGCTTCTGGTAATAATCACTGTTATTAACGATGCAATTGAAAATTTTCCGAAATAGTTCCTGCCGCTCTAAAAAAAATCGATTTTGCAATAGTAAGTGCTATCAAAGCTCTTTTTGTTCTAATAAATAAATACTATTATTCTAGCATTTTTACTTAGTCGTTTGACATGTTACGGTTATATTTTTGCTTCACATATTGAATGTGATGTAATAGTATACTTACTCGTATTATATTTCAATTTTATCATCACCTGCATTGCATTACAAATTTCACGTTACCTTATGACATTACATGATATTAAGCTTAATCACTAACATAAGATAGATATTGATAGTTTCAGTATGTACGCATAATTTCTGATTTGGACAGTAGTAATATTTTAGTAGTTATCGATAATTCCTACACATTGTAGTTATTATGCATATTAGCGGATTTAGGATATTAGCGGTAACATATATACCATATAATAACCATATATATACCATATATAACATAACAGGGTGGTGCGTCGCCAAGCGGAACATAGGAGAACCCATGTAAATTTTAAGGGGGTCTATTATTGGCTTCCCTGTACATTTTATAGAAAAAATGTAGGATAACTTTTTAAAGAGACCAATCTGGCAAACCCTTGTGCAAAGTTTCAAAAAATTTTAATAAGCGAATCTTGAATTATTCAATTAACTGTAATTGTAAAATTAGCAAATTTTCGGTTCAGGTAAAACCAAACGGGCACCAGTAAAATGAATATTGTCACTGACGTGAGGAAAAGTGTCAATAAATCAGGGACAGTCGATATTTGAAAACAAGTATGAATTATTCAATCGACGAAAAAATAGCCATAATTAAGTGGCATTATGCAGGAAACAGTTTTAAAGCAGTATCTCAAATGTTTTCAGTTTATTTCCCCACCAAGCCCATTCCGAAAAAAAAGCATTTCTTGTATTCGGCTGTACGTCAGATTTGACAAAGCCTTATAACCAATTGTTTGCTGGTGGCTGGTATCTGGTTTTACCTGAACCGAAAATTTGATAATTTTGCAATAACATTTAATTAAATTATTCAATATTTGCTTACTAAAATTTTTTGAAACTTTGCACGAGGGTTTGCCAGATTGGTCTCTTCAAAAAGTTATCTTACATTTCTTCTGTAAAATGTACCGGGAAGCCAATAATTGACCCCCTTAAAATTTACATGGGATTTCCTATGTTCCGCTCGGCGACGCACCACCAGCGATATCTACTTCGTGACCAATATATCTGATTTTATATGTAAAAAAATTGCTTATTTTGGGTTCGATGATTTTCAAGTCTATATGCTAATCGGTTTTTTGCATTGCAATTTCATTGCTTAGCTCTAAGTTTTATATATCCAAAGGTGACCTCATGTATCTTATCGGATGCTAAATTTTAACGAATCCTAGCGGTCCTTCTTAATAATCTCCGAACAGATAAATATTAATTAAAGTCATCAGGTTCTGTGACATATACTAATTCTCTGCTACGATTAAAGAGTTCAAGGACTCTCTTCTGAAGATTTGCTGTCAATGATTAATTTCTGTCCGTGATGCCTTAAATACCTTTAAAGTAAATTCCAATTTGATTGTCAGATCCTTTTTACTGAAAAAGCCTGAATTTTCTGGATGTTCTTAAAATATCTGGATTATGAATTTTCACAACATATATCACTTGAAGAAAATCTGGATTCTTCTAATTTTGATTATCAATAAGCGTGATATATGCACAATGGAAGCCCTATTTGTTTTTCTATTTTTTCCAGGAAGTATTTGAGTACAAGAATAAATAAATAGATCATCCGACTTTTTTAGTCTCTCTATATAGTATACAGGACCATATATCTATTCGAACTACTTTCAAATTAGTTAATAATAGGGGGTATGGTCAATAATACGCACACCAAAATGGTCTAGGAGACAAAGGTATAAAGAGACAAGTAATGAAAATTTTCGATGAAAAGTGGGTATCAGAATTTGATTCCGTTTACTATTAAAAACCCTTCAATGGGAACCAGAATCGTTCTAAAAATCATTGAAACTCTAGCCCAAGCCATCAAAGTTCCGCCTTGGTACCTTCTTGCCAATTCTAATAATCAGATAGTGATGAAACGAAATAAACTGGCATAAAGATGTTTTATGTTACCTATTCCTTATTATATGAGCAGTGACACTAGCGCATTTAACATTTTAAAGGAGACTTCTTAGATGGTTGTCAAACAATATTGGAATTTCGTAATGCCTGAAGGCAAATAGACCTATCATGTATAGATTATGTTGCTCTTGTTGGATCAGTATGTCTTTTTTTCACATCATCAGTCTATACAAATATCTGCCTTACTATAGTGGTGCTCTCAGTGGAATTTAAAACTTCCTGACACCATTGCTCGTGACTGTGTTTAACTTATATTGACTTTAATGCACGCCAATTAAGACAAATTCTCACTTCACTGACAGCAAAAATTGTACTGAATATATTATTCATTTTACCAAATAGGCCTCGAAGAATTCAATATAGAATTAAATATCAACAAGAATTACTCAATATGATAAATGTGATTATTATTGTCACTATTGTTACTAAACTATAGGTGTGGGAAAGGCAAGCGGAATTTTTAAGTAAAAATTATAAACCCAAATACAGACTTATTTTAACAGTTTTAAATATAATTTGTTTAAGCCCACTTTAAAAGATATCCCTATATAAAATGCTTCCTATGACCACAAATTATCTCTAATTATATCTATAATCTAATTATCTCTTTATGTGGAAAAATCATGCTTTTTACTTTTTATCCAAAAAGTCAAACTTTCGCCCTGAGTGAAGTTCTATTTTTGTTTAATAAAAGGAAAAAACTAGTATTATAGCAACTATAATAAGTGTAAAATTGCGAGCTAATTTGCTTACTTCGTCTCACTTCCTTCCATCGATAAAATATTAGGATTTTAGCAATTTCACCAAAGAGTCTTGCGAAACATACGGCGGCATCGTATTCGATGTTCGGCGTGTAATTTTCACTAAAATATTTGGCAGTCACTTGGATGGCCTCTGCGGGTGCGAAAACTGGATAATAGTAGGCGTTGATGTAGATCAAACACTCGAACATGACTTCCGGGTCGATTTTTTTTATTAATTTCTGCATTTTTTTTTGCGACCTGAAAAAGAAATAGTGTTAATATTTTCCATCTTATCTATAAATCACGCTTTGAATTTTGCCCAAACATTATTCACTGGTATACGAAAATTCGCATTTTTCATCAATTTACTTTGAATTTCGAAATCTAAACCGCACGTGTTACGGTTTTACCCGTAGTGCACAGTGTGGGTGTGCCCCGAGTGGGTCAGTAATTCGAGAATGATTTATAGGTAAATAAAAATGAAGAAAATTATTTATATAACATTTTTAGTTTTAACATCTTTAAGGCTTATCTAACCTGTTATAAAAACAACACTGGCAAAAACAAATTTTTTATCACAAAACAGCTTTAAATAAATAAAAAATGTCATTATTATACCAACATGTACAAAGGCGAAGTCTAACCTAGGGCTAATCAATCTATAATTACATGAACAAAAATATATATCAAGTTACATAGATAGCAGTTGCAGAAAAAATATAATAGGAAACCCGTGAGATCTATGAAATCTATTGTAAGTTGGAAAATAAGCAACGATATAAAATTAGTTTAAACCTTAATTAAGGTTCTCAACCAATAGCTTAATAAGTTATAATAAGGCTTACTAACTTATGCAATTAAAACTCGGAATGAGAAAAAAAAGCTCTTCATCTCTCACTCTGTCTCTCCGTAATTTATTTTGCCGGAAATTCTAAAAAACGAAATACAGGCAGTTTTCTCTTTATACCAAGTTTTACTTATACCTCTTAAAAGTTGAAAAAGTGTTTAATAGTAACAGTTCTGTACTCTAAAATATGTATTTGTGTTTGAAAAATAAATAAGTATCAGGTGTAGGGGTGTTGTATAAAATAGGAATTTTCACAATGTTAAAAAGACAGAAATTAAAAAAGTCTTTGTGTTTTTATTTAGCTGTTAAACTTTTTGGATAAAATTCAACTTATGGTTGTGGTCCTTCGAGTTACTTTAAAAGAATTAAAATTTTTACCTTCGTAATCAACGTCCCTAATTTATTACACCTTCAGTGTGTTCTATTAATTTTTCCATTTTTTTTTAATAGATACTAGTACAGAATACAGACTAATTAAATTATTTTTATTTTTCTTAAACAAGTTTTACAATCATGAAAGTATTTTAATCAAATTTGAAAGATACATGTTTTTTTCAGTTAAAATACATAAAGCATTTATAAAATAAATAATGAATTATTTATTTATTTTTGCCATAGATAGCTAAGAAATCTCCCTTATCCGCCTAACATATACTCTGGGTTTTTTGTCTATAATATCTTAAGTGGCCAATATCTCATATGTCCAAAAAAAGGATTATCAGATGTCTTAAACTGGAAATAGGAGCTTGTTTTTTTTTTCTATATACAGAGTGTCCTGTAAATAATGGTAAATAAATTAACCGCAGATCCCTTTAAAAAAAATGAGGTTAGGAAATTTTTTCCTCATCCGAAAGTCAAAGACAACAAAGATAAACTGGTGATAAACTTATTGTCATTTTTGGCCATAAATCTTCTTTTCATTTGATATAGCAAATCTTAATAATTTAAGTAGTTTATGAATGTAGGTTTTTTTAAATGCAATTAAGTATAAATATATCGAAAAGAGTGAATTGTAGCGAGATTTCTAAAGTATACCTTCTTTAAGCAAACAGTAAAAAATTAAATTATGCAAAGTCTAAGACAGTTACAGAATTTGAATAAAATTGAAATGCTGCTGGAAGCGCCCTCTGTGGCTTAAGGCTTAATTTTAAGCATCTCTATATAAAAAGAAAACATATTTCAAGTTTTGTTAAAAACGAAGAATATTTTATATGCATTAAATTTATCACCCTAGATCCTAATTGTCTTTGATTGACGAGGACTAGAAAAATTTTACTAAACCTCATTGTTTTAAAGGAATCTGCTGGTAAATTTACCATTATTTAACGATTATTATGATAAAATTTTACAATTAATTTTATAAACAAAAATTTATAATTTTTTTAATGAAATTTTACGATTGGTATGGTATTTCAAACTTTGTTATCAAAACCTAGAAACGGTCAAATCAAAGCCAAATTACAAAAAACTGCTTTTTAGTTATCTATTAATGTTTCTGCTTGAAGTAAACATTTCAAAAATATTTTAGCAGGTGGATCAAGTAGAAATGTTTCAATAATCTTAATTATCTTGACTTGAGGTTAATTATCAAGGTCATTTTCAGGTTGGCGTGATTCCATTTAATGAGGACTTTGTTCAGGTCTGCGTCCATCTTGGAAAATTCTTTAATAAACCAACTATTGATGATGAGCAATAGTATTAAAGCACAAAAAGTAAACCCTAAGGGAATGCGTCCATGTCACATTTATATTGGTAAAATTAAATAAAGTCTTACTCATGCTGCAACAAACCTGTACGCTGAAAGTTTTCCTGATCAAAACCATTTTACTGATAATGCTATAGGTAATTTAACTGAGAGAGAAAAGCTGGTGCTGGACATGTTGTTCCTGAACAAAGCCGCCATGAGTCTAATGAAAATAATCCTCATGCAGTAACTGTACTTGCTATTACTTATCTCGATCCGCATATTAGCAGTCGCGAAATTAAATGAAAACATAATTTACCAAGAAGAACTTTTTTAGGAATTTAAATACCATGTCCACAGGGGTAAGATCAGGAGATCTAGCGGTCCATCCTACGCTACCACGTCCTTCAAAAAATGACAAACGGTAGCAGCATAATGTGGTGATGCCCTATCTTATTGAAACATCTGTTCATTTTCTAGAAAATGATGAACACAAAGAAAAATTAAACATCGTGTTTTCGAAAAAAATATGAAAAAATATACTATTTGTTAAATGGAATCTCCAGTATATTTTTACATACCTAAATCAAAAAAAATATGTTTTTTTAATAAAAAAGTTTATTAAACTAATAACCTAAACCTAAAAATAACAAAGTTATGTAGGTACATAATCACATAAAGAATGTTTAATTTTTTTTCAATTTCTCACATTCACAATTTTATTCAGCAGAAAAAATCCTACCAGTTTACCCGACCCTGTACCTTGAATATTAACAAACATACCAATAGGCCCGACTTAATCGGAGGCACCCTGTATAATTCAGCTATTCACTATTGTTTTTTTGTATTCTTAAACTAAAACTTTACCATTCTGCCATACTTCTTCCTGAAGATAAAACAATTTCAAAATTAATTTTACCATATTTGCAGGAGTATATCTTAAATATCCAGTTAACAAGTTAATGGGTAAATGCTTTTTTTTTAGAATTAAGGCAAAATAATAGAAATATTTAAAAGTTTTAAGTTCAATTTATACAGGGTGGCCATTTGAAAACGAAATAGAGACTATTTTGGGTCCCTCAGATCATTTGCGAAAAAATCCTCGGACTCGTCAATTTTTGATCAAATTTTTTTGCTAGTTTCGCCCCCCTGAGGGCAAAGCCCTAGCGAGGTTGACAGGGGCCCCCAAAATTTTAAATGGAACGGGGGTCGAGTGTTACCTTATTTTGAAGGTATTTTTATGTGGATTACAACCCTAAAGTTTTAAATCGTTACTCTTTGCCTACTCGATACAGGGGCTAATACCCGTAGGTATCTATTCCAATTCTGCAAGGCAACTCTTGGTTATTGTTGAGACTGTTATTATAGCAACATTTTGAAGTTCAATAGTGGTTGTCAATTACTGCTGTCAGATCATAGTGTGTCAAACAAATAGCTCTTTAAAGTTAGTTAGTTACAACATTGAGTGTGATAATGGTTTATTCACTTGCTGAAAGAGTTGAAATAATTTCTCTTTTCTACACAATGAAAATGCTAATAGAACTGCCCAGCTCTTTAACACACTACAACAGCCTGATCGACAGGTCCATCGCAAGTACATTTTGGAATTGGTTCAAAAATTTAGGGAAACTGGGTCTGTGGCTAATAAAAAGCGCGAAATGGATAATCCAGTGATGAATGAAGCTTTGGAAGTATCTATTTTAGGCCATATTGTGCAAGATCCTACACTCAGCACAAGGAAGTTATCAACCGTGTCTGGTATTAAGAGAAACAGCATTCAGAAGATATTAAAAAAAAACGAGTTTCATCCGTACAAAATGCATCTCGTACAAGAACTAAACGAAGACGATTTTGATAGGCGAGTACAATTTTGTGAAACTATATCTGAACAAGCCGCCAATGATCCACACTTTCTATTTAATGTATGTTTTTCTGACGAATGCTCCTTTTTCCTAAACGGTACTGTAAATCGTCACAACTGTCGCTATTGGGCTGATTCAAATCCCAGAATATTTCGTGAGCTGCATACACAACATCCTGAAAAATTAAATGTTTGGGCTGGCATTTTTGGTAAACATATCGTAGGCCCCTTTTTTTTACCTGGAAATTTAACAGGAGAGATATACCTGGAGTTTTTAGAAAATACAATTCATCCAGCATTAATGGAGATACTAGAAAATAACAACGAGTACTTGGAAAATCGTCTAGTATTTCAGCAAGATGGGGCGCCACCCCACTATGCTGCAAGGGTTCGTCAATATTTGGACCAAACGTTTCCAGAACAATGGATTGGAAGAAGAGGAGCTATTGAATGGCCTCCTCGTTCCCCGGACTTAAGCCCGTTAGATTTTTTTTATGGAGCCATTTAAAAACTAACATTTATGCTAGTCAGCCAAGATCGCTAGACCGTTTGCGACAAAGAATAATTGATGAATGCCGTCAAATCACCCCAGAAATTTTGCAAAATATACGGGAAAGGTTTGAACAAAACCTGTATTATTGTATGGAAGTTGAAGGCCAACATTTTGAACATTTACTTGATTGATTTTATCTTTAAGCCCTTTATTTAAAATTATACTTTTTAACATTTTTTTGTAACTTTTATTAGACAGGGGCTACTATCGACTAGGCAAATAGTAACGATTTAAAACTTTAGAGTTATAATGCACATAAAAAATACCTTCAAAATAAGGTATCACTCGACCCCCCGTTCCATTTAAATTTTGGGGGCCCTTGTCACCCCCGCTAGGGCTTTGCCCTTAGGAGGGCGAAACTAGTAAAAAAAATGTTCTCCCTTGAATCAAAAATTAACGGGTCCGAGGATTTTTTCGCAAATGTTCTGAGAGACCCAAAACTCAAAGGCTCTGTTTCGTTTTCAAATGGCCACCCTGTATGCGAATAACGTGTATTATAAAAAAATCTAGCAATAAGTAGAAAAAACCGTAAGTTAATTGGTCAATATTTCTTTGAGACCTGTAATCCTTAAGGAAAAATAGGGTAAACATTCAATTTTAAAAATTATTAAATTGAATCCTAATTTTTATGACAATATTGTATGTATTGTAGATACAATATCTTTTTTAAATATGATAAAGAAAACCGCAAGTTTTTCAGAAAGAAGCGTTACAATTTTCATATTCAATAAATTTATATCGCAATAATGTTGATTATAAAAGATTGTAATTATTTTCAAAGTATAATAAAAAATCAAATTTGATTTTAAGTTAAAAAAAATTCAAGTCCAGTTTAAATAATATTTGATTCACTAAATTTCACTTTTTTTTCTAAATTTGATAAAATTTTTATTTTTTTAGTATCTTAACTTTAAGTTTTTATAAGTGTGTTAATAATTGCTTAAACACTTGTTTTACGTCAATCTCGTCTTTCTCAAACGGACTTTTAATAAAAAAGTATTTTTTTTCTTTTTTCCGGAAGAAAATCACTTTTTTACGTGACCGAATAAACATACAAAAATATGTATGAAAGAGTTCAGATTTTTTTATTCAATTAAAAATTAATATATACAGGGTGTTTCAAAAGTCATGGTCCAAACTGAAAGGGGGGGTAGGGGAGGTATTTGGAATCACAATAACCCTCTATGTTGCTATCCGATTTTTGATGGTTTAGAAGTTATAGCTGTTTTTCAGTTTTTTTCTATAATTTACTTCTGGCCTTAAAAAATTATTTTTTTCTATGTCTGGGGCTTTATTTTTAAAATATATTTTTTTGTTTTTATTCCAACAAATGTCGAGTCTTTTTAATAAAAGTGTAGTGTAAATTTTTTTTTGTTTCGGTGCAGAAAATCTTGTTTAATTTGTTTTTGGATTCTTCAAAAATTAATTTTAACAATGTAATGAAGCACTACACAGTACACAATACCCTACAGGAATTTAAACCAATGTTTAACGACTTCCTACTATTTCTAGTCTTTCAATAAAAACATTTACCTTATAGTGTTTATTATTTGATCAATGTATGTTAAGAAAATTTTTAGAAAAATGAAACGTAAAAGAAATAAAATCATACCACATTTTTTGCTTGTATACCACAAATTTGGTACTATTTAAGTGCGCTTGACCTTCAAATTGAAATTCAGAATGCTATCAAGAGCGACAAACAAAAATGGTATTCTCACATGGACCATTTTAAATAGCCAAATCGACTATTGTTGGTATTTTCTGTATTGTTTTCTGTTTGTCTTTAGCTAATGTGTTAATCGATTTTTTTCTGTTTTCTAACCTATTATACCATTAAAGTAATAAGTACATAACTCATATTTGCGGAAAGAAATACTTGGTGATATACAACAAATACGCAGACCGCGGTTGGATGATGAAGAGGTGCTTGCTTTGATAGAGGCGGACCCTTCTACAAGTATTGGTAGAATTTCTAGAGCTACTGGATTAGCTATAGCTACGATACATCGCATGTTGCGGAGGAACAACCAGCATCCATACCACGTGCAACGTGTTCAAACCCTCTTACCCCGTGACTACGCGCCTAGACTAGCATTTTGCAGAGAAATGCTTCGACGCTGTCTGCAAGACCCGGACTTTTTTGACTGCATTTTGTGGTCCGATGAGTCTTCATTTCAAAGACTTGGTATATTTAATATTCACAATCTTCACTATTGGGCTGTAGAAAATCCGAGAAGAATAAGGCAAGATCGCTTCCAGTACCAATTTGGTGTAAATTTGTGGGCAGGAATTCTCGGTGGTAGGCTGATTGGCCCTTTCGAGTTACCGGTCAGATTAAATGGAGAGAGCTACCTAGATTTTTTAGAGCATCAACTTTATGACCTTTTGGAAGATGTGCCTCTGGAACTACGGGCAAGAATGTGGCTGAAACACGACGGAGCGCTTACCCAAGGTGCTTAATGGTGCTTACCCAGATTGTTGGATAGGCAGAGGAGGAGTGGTAACGTGGCCGCCGCGCTCACCTGACCTTAATCCTCTTGACTATTTTTATGGGGATACTTTAAAGAACTTGTATACCAAACGAAAAATAATACTGAAAATCAGCTTCGTCAAAAACTGCAAGATGCAGCAACAAGTTTACGAAACAAAATGCTCGAGCATTTAGAAACTTAAAAAGAAATTTTATAAGACGATGTCGTTTGTGTTTAAGAGCTGGCGGCGGCCATTTTGAACATCTTTTTTAAATAAATGCCAATGAAATATTCGAAGTTTTATTTTAGCTTTTATTTCTTTTACGTTCCATTTTTCTAAAAATTTACTTAACTTATATTAAACAGATAAAGACCTTTAAGTTAAACGTTTCTATTAAAAGGCTATAAGTTGTAAGAATTTTTAAAACATTGGTTTAAATTCTTGCAGCGCCTTTCTGTAGTGTGGTGCCTCATTAAAACGGTAAAATTGGTTTTTAAAGAAACCACAAAAAAATTAAACATGATTTTCTGCAGCGACAATACAAATTTTTTTTTATGATATACTTTTATTAAAAAGACTTGACATTTTTAAAATAAAATACTAAAAAAAAAAATTTTAAAAATAAATCCCCAGACATTAAAAAAAATTATTTTTTAAAAAAAGTAAAAAACAGCTATAACTTCTAAAACATCAAAAATCGGATAACAACATAGGGGGTTATTTTGATTCCAAATAGGCTCCCCGACACCCCCTTTCAGTTTGGACCATGACTTTTGAAACACCCGGTATATATTTTAAGTACACCCTTTTACCGTTAAATAATAAGAGATTCATTTTCACCATGAATAAAAACAGCTAAAAATATTTAAAGGTTTTTCATGTCAACATAAAAATTTTATTTATGTCAGTCCCATTCTAAATTATTATTTTACGATTCCATAAAATATTTAACGATAAACATTGACCGACCGACGTTATTATCCCATTAACAAGCAAATAACAGAAAAATTAAGATTTACCTTACAAATAAATAATTGTGTAGTAACTTAAGAACCAGCACTCAAAAATAAATAATTTTTTAATTGCTGTAGTTCACACTTGAATATTATATAGATACACCGAGTTTTCGGACATCGAGGGGACCCTGTCAGTATTTTTAGAAATAACTATTGTATAATTTGGCACCAGAAACCGTTACCGGGAAATTGCATTTTCGGCGAGTATAGCTTACAAAAAAAAACACGAGATATTAATAATTTATCTTGATTATTATATCAATTTTATCTGGAAAATCGATTATTTTTGGCAAAGGTTGGAATCAGTGGTGGCTCGTCTTTTTTAATAGAAGATCAAAATTGTTTTCTTTTAAACGATAAAAATAGTAATCCTAGTTGATAAGAACAAAATAAGAACAAAAGGTGAAACTACAAATATTTAATTTTGTGAATTTTAAGGCGTAAGTGTTTGGTTAAAAAAATGTAGTAGTAAGTAAAAAATGTGTAATGGTAAGTTTTCTATGGGTATCGTACATCTTTTAGTAATATATTGAAAAACTAGAATCTGGTAGGGGAGACCGGGGCAGGTTGTAACAATTTATGGTTTATTTTTATTGTAGCAAAAACTTTTTGTCTTACAAATTTCGTATTTTCCTACCATATTCTACAAACCTTTATAAATGTTATAAGATACTTAATTTTTTATTTACTATAGTATTATTTTAAAAGTATCAAAAATAAAGCAGGCATGATTTTGGTACAATTTACCCCGCCCTTGGGGTAAGTTGTACCATTTTGGGGGTAAGATGTAACATCGTTTTCTACTTTAGAAAACTAGCTTAAATTATAGTTAAAGCAATGAGTATAAACATTTTGCTTGACAGGAAAAAAATAAAATAAAAATAGCTACAAAATAAACATTTATTTTTATTAAAAAAACATGTAATAGACTAACAAAAGAAAACAAAAATAAAATTCTAACAAAATTTCAATAATATAATCTTCTTATATCAATAGCTTTTTAACGTAATTAGAAAAAACACCGAGTTCAAAATATGCATTTGTAGAATCAACAAACATTTTATTCGTCGTCAGTGATGAGTTGATGACATATATAGAATCCGAGATCACCGGGAGTGCACTCATCGTGTGCCCACTGCTTACATGTTTTGCATTGAATCCATCCTTCTCCTGGTTTGCTATTAGAAAATTTCTCGCAGCAAACAATGCAAATTGTATCGTCTTCATCAGATTCATCATCAGAAGACTGAAGAACCTTTCTTTTGGCTGCTTTAACCTTTGGCGCCAATTCTTTTTTTTTTTACAAGCTTTGCTTTAGTTTCCGACTTTAAAGCCTCTAGTTCGGGCGTATCAGTTAAAACAGCAGACTTTCGTTTTTTCCGGCTTCTAGTTGTTTGTTTTTTTGGCGCAGACTTTGGAAATGGTCTCACTGCTGCTGGAGAAAAACTCAGCATCGAAGTAATTTCACAGGAAACGTGATTAGATGGTACAGCATAAGAGGTAGAAGGCAAGTCTTCAATTGCAGGTGTTAAGCCAGCCAGATGAAGAGCTTCATTTGGAGGATTAGTGGGTAAAGAACTTTGATTTCCTAAGGCACAACCATTATCAGGTACGGGCGGGACATCAGGTGGTACTTCTTCATGTTGACGATCTTCTGGTACGTACGGTCGATCAGTTACACTGGATGGCAAAAAATCATCTTCCCCAAAAATGTTCCTGTTAAATGGTTCAATTCCAGTACATTGAAAGCCTTTGGTAATGTTATTTTGTGGAAGTGCTAAAGAAAGTACCTCACGAGCAAGTCCTGGAATATCATAGCAATAACATCACTACATTAAATAAATATAAAAAAGTCATCAACAGTCATCCAACCTGATCCATTGCCGGCTCCAATGCACCCTGGCGGACCATCTCGAATAAAGTGATCCTGAAAGCGCTTTCGAGGAAATAGAAACATCGGCGGGACGTGGTTACCAATAGCGCTTACTGCAATGCATAGAGTTACTAGAACCCCTCTTTCACTGGATGTTATACCCCCAACTTGTTTTGTGCCTTTTTCGCCTATAACTTTTCCTAGCCTTTGAACTGTAGTCAGCCCAGTTTCATCCAGATTCCATATGTCAGAAGGAGTAAATTGAAATCTGTCCCGGACATTAGCAAGTTTGTCATAAAACAAATCAACATTTGTCTTATTAAAGTTTGTCACACGTCCAATACTGGTTGCCTCGGGAACTCGAATGGATAAATTAGGATGTTTTTTAAGAAAATTCGTTAGCCAATCTTCGCCCGCTGTCTTATTTTTAGGCTATGACTCAGGCACTTTAACTTTAAATGCCATAGCACAATCATAAGCTAATTTTCTTACCTCTTTTGGAGAGAGACCAAAATAAATTTTTGCGCACCGCTTAATATAAAGCTCAAGTTCATTCATTTGGGCATCTGTAAATATTTGTTTGTGTTTACTATACCCAAACTTTTCTAATGAGACATGTGTAATATTATTATTATCGTTTTTCTCTTTAATTTTTTTAACATATCTGCTAAGTGTTACATGACAAATTTTAAGATCTTTTGCTACTGATCGAATGGATTCATTATATTGTAGCTTCCTCCATATCTTCTTTGGATGTCTCGCCTCTACTTGTTTTCTTCTTATAGTTTCTTATGCTAAAATTAAACAATAAAAAACTATTATCTTAACCGTTGCAATTTTTGGGTAAGTTGTAACACGTTACAATTTGCCCCGAGCTAAGTGTTTCAACTTACCCCAGCAGACATGTGTCCACTATTTTATTTTATTTCAAAAAACTAAAAGCTGTAATAATCGGCAACACTGTAAAAGTGCAACTATATACCCTAACAAATAGCACCCCAACTTAAGTTGAACGAATGGGAATACATGCAAAAAGATATTCAAATTATATTCCTACCTTTAAATTTTACTTTGACGTCACAATTTTCCTAAACTGCACTTCAATTTCAAACGGTACCGTACGCACTCTTCGAAAGTTGGTGGTTGACTGAGAGGGCGAGAGGCCCCGAGGCCTGCCCTACATTGTAGGTCTCCCCTACATTGAATAGTCATTATCTATTTATTATAATGTATAATTTACACACACCAGGGAAGAATAGGTTAAAAAAAAGAAAAGCGCAAAAAAATTATACTAGCCTAATAATATAAAATAAGAATAAAAGCAAAACCAATAAAAAAAAATAGACGAGCCTAACCCCAAATTTTAGCAACAGCATTCTAAAGTACGGCCTTTAGGTATTCTACATTAATATTAAGCCTTAACCCACCATGTGAGAATTTTTTGCATAAACAGCCATGTGTCGTCTGACAGACTACTTATCAAAAATAAACAAAATGACTCTCTTTTTTTTTACTCTATTTTTGGAATTTTGTAGTAACAAATGACCTTACTTCTACTGAAAATAATGATATTTACTGCAATTATAGTAATAGTAATAAACTTAAACACAATATTTACTCTAAAGAAAATTTAAATTCGGCTTATACAAAAAAAGTGAAAATATTGTAATATTTTTGGGCAGCTTTGTTGAAAAAGTAGTATATTGTATAATCCAACTTAAAAAAAATTAAACCTAACCTAAGTTGCCTTGTAGCAAGAGCTAAATATTTCGTTTGTTTATACACACATATCACATAATGGTTTCGAATATTGTAAGCAAATTGCACGTTTACACTGCACACATAAATATTTTGTCATACGGTGTTTTGCTCGTGGACATAAGTAACATCCCTTGCGTTTTTGAAGCACTAGATCCTCTTCTGCTTGTAGTTGATCTACTTCTGGTACTCCTAAAATTCTAATAATAGTGCTGCGTATATCGCGAGGTACTCGAAGATTTTTCTGGTGCCTCTCCATGTTTTCCCGAACTAAGTCAGCTGCTAGTTGTTTTGCAAACACTGATTTTTCCCGAACTGCTATCGCAAGCGGCCATCTACGGGTGCGTTGACTTGAAGAACTTTTAGAACACTTCTCGTCAATTGTATCTACACCTCCCTTGTTCCGATTATAATAGACAATGATTTCTGGCTTTTGTGTTTCCGGATCAGTAAATTCCTTATCATGCATAGAAGAAACTAAGACTACCGATTTTCCAGGCTTACTCACATGAGAAACCATGGTGGCCTCTTCTCGAAATCCGTATAATGATGATCCTAATTTTCTCTTTTTGTTCGGCAAGAACTCCGTTGGAATTTCTCTTTTATTTTTCCTAACTGTTCCGACGTAGGTAAGTTTATTTTTGAGCAAAACATCTACAAACTCCATGGAGGTAAACCAATTATCAGCTGTTATATTCTGATTGCTCTCAAAAAAAAGGTTTAGCGAGGCGTATAACAGCCTGGGTCAGTTTAGAAAACTTCTGTTCTTCTGCACTTAGTCCAAATCCATCGGATCCTTTCCCACAGTAAATATAAGCATTACAAAGATAACTCGTCCTAGCATCAGTGAAACACATAAGCTTTATGCCATATTTACAGGGTTTGGCAGGCATGTACATTTTGAAATGAGTTCTCCCCCTAAAACTAATGAGCCTCTCATCAATTGTCATTGATTCTCCCATACCATAAAAGTCTTGACAGTTTTTAATGAACTTCGTAAAAATTTCAGAAATTGCTGCTGTTGGGTCTTCTTCCTTACAATAAATTCTTGTCTCAGGGTTATCAAATCTCAGAGCAGCTAATAGAATTGCAAATCTATTTTGGCTCATTACTGCCCGGAATATCTCTCTGCCCCATCCATCGGTAGCAAAAATTGTTTTTATATTTTCATGGTTTGATTTGAATACCGTTTAAATACCTATACCTTTTAATATTTACCGACGTTTAAATCAACAAACCTAGGAAAGCTTTCAATTCGATTTTATCTAAGTCTCTTACATGGCTGATACTGTTTTTATCCTTGTAGTTTGAACGTATTTGGAAGAGTTTGTGATTTGTCCATCTGTTCTAAAATATCGTCGGAGAAAAATAGGTTCCTTACCGAGGTAGAACTTGCGCTGTTACCTAGGTCGCGAGCTCTTTCTTTTACAGTTGGAACCTTCATGACTATGTTGTGTTTTCTTACACGCGACGAAGGAATTATCTCACTAGTGCACCACCTGAAATGGTTTTTTCCGTAAAAATATTTCTTTTCTCCTTCCTTAACTTCAGAATCAGCAGTATTTTTGTCTTCGTCACTATCACTTTCATTACAGTCTTCTTCAGAAAAGTCAGAAGCCGTGTCGTGTTCAGATTCAATAACTTCATCTTCTGGCGCACTGTGAACATCACTCGCATCACTATCAACTTTATTATACCACTGTAGAACAGTTTCTTCAAACTTATTATTCTCAAAACGAATTCTTTTCGACGGACCGGCCATATCAGATCACACGATGTTTCTAACATAAACGAACATGTGGCGTCTAGGAGACTACGCTGAATTAACTGACCGAAATAGTTTATTTGCACAAGGGCATAAAACAATGCCAGTCAGGCGATATATAATGGACCAATAGTAGAAGGATTAGGTGAGGTGACAAGTTTTGGGGGCACTTCGTTTTAAGAAATACAGTCAATTAAATTTATTGAGTAGTCTGTCAGACGCCACATGGCGGGTTAAGGGTTAAATATATCTGTTTGTCCCTGAATAAAAAGCTCATTGGCAAGTCATCCTGCTAATGAGGACATACTATAGCAATCAATACGATATACTTTTTGTCTGCTTAGATTCCTTAAATTAACCATTAAAATATAATAATATATAAACATTAATCTACTTTATAAGATATATTTTTGTACTTACTTCTATTTTAATATGAAATAAATAAATCACGGTCTTCTGTACTCTTCTTTATAAGAGATTCCTCATTAACAATCGTAGAGTTTTAAGAGCTTTTTTTGTCATGTATAAGAAACGGCTATTAAACTTTAAATAAGACTAACAGAAAATCCCTAAATCCTTTATTTGGTTTCTACAATTAAACTGCGATCACAGATTTTGTATTTATTTATAATTGGACGGATTTTTTTATAAAAGTTAGAGAAATATTTTATTATCTTTAAATTATTTACTTATATTATTAATGTCAGCCTGGAGTAAATCGCAGTCTGATTATGTAATAACTCTGAACAGTTTAAAATCATCCACAAACAGTAACCCAGCGGAGTGACTTACCTGAAGGATTGATTCTGGAAGATTGCTTCCCTGTGAAACACCAGGGGTAACAATTAAGTGTTTCGATGTGGACATGCCCACCTTGATTCACTCAGCTTGTTTTACCTCCCCATACCATCAGAGTGGCTCGAGATTATCTTGACACCGAAATAATTGGCATTTTAAATTGGCGTGCATGTTTACCGGATTTAAATCATGTTGAAAATTTATAAGATCAAGTCAAAAGACGTGTAAGAGTTCCTCAGGATAATCCTAAAAACACCCAACAACTCGTATTAACTCTAATATTAAAGCCTGCAAAGGAGGCAATGCAAGCTACTATCATTTATTACTTTTTTTCTTTTTTACTTTTTCCATTATTTTGAATTATTTTTTTTGTATAAAACCTAGAAATACAGGGTGTTACAGTATAAGATTCTGATCCTTAAAGGTGTTAATCCTTAGGTGATTTTAAGAAGAAAGGTTCAAATAAAGCTATGTCTTAAACGTCTTTAATTTTTGAGCTACAGGGTGTTAAAATCCTTAAAAATAATCGTTTCTCCATTAAACCTTTATTAAGTTCATAGATGGGTTTATGAAATTTATCACATACCCTCTGAGTATCAATACCTATTTTTTTGATGTAGGAGATTTTTTTAAAGTTTAACCAGTGGCGTCCCAACAGGAATCAAGACTAAATAATTTTAAAAAATATTATGTACGCCACTGCTTTTTCGTAAAATAAAATCTATTTTTATAATCTCTTTTCATTTTAGGGCAAATTTGATTTCAGGATTTTTTTTCCTCCGGCATGTGATTACCGCGGAAGAAAAATAAAAACATTGTTATGCATGGTCAATTTACAATTTAAAAAAATGTATTTATTTAAAAAAAAATATATAAAAACATAAATATATGCTTATTATTTTACTATAACAGTATAACAACTCTGATTTTAGACGTCTAGAGACACTTTATTATTAAATAGTTTTTAAAAATTTGGTTCTAAGGGTGACACCTTTCAACACTCTGTAGCTCAAAAGTTAAGGAATTTAAGACATTGGCTTTTTTGAACGTTCCTTCTTAAAATTACCTAAAAACTAACACACTTAAGGTTCAGCATCTTATTCTGTAACACCCTGTAAATTTTATTTATTTTGATTTGCATTTGCTTGTTTACGTCGTGTTTGTAGTTTTTTCTTATTAATAATTAATAACAAAAAAGTTGGTCCTGTGAAAAGAAAACGTGCTTCTAAACCGAATCCTCGATTCCCGCTCTTTCAATACTCTTTACCATCCGACTCCCAAAAAAGGAACACGGCCAATAAGGGTTTGTCTAAAATTTGTAGTGAAAGCTTTGGGAATTACAGAGAGAAGAGTTAACACTGTGTGTAAAAAAAAAGAATGATTGTTGCGATCTAAACGAGCGCAGGGGTGGTGACCAAATATCGCACAGATCGCGTGAGAAGAAAACCAAAATAATTGAATTTATTGGGAATTTAAAGGGATGTGAAAGTCACTACTCCAGAACAAAATCAAAGATAATATATTTGCCTGCAAACCTAAGTATTGCAAAATTACATAAATTATATAATACAAAATGCACAGATGTTAAAGATTGTTGCAGCCTAACTATGTTTAGTGTTTTATTCAAAACAAAATTCAATATTGGGTTTTCATCGCCGGCCACAGATATCTGTGCATTATGTAACCGTTTAAAACACAAAATTAAAATTAAAAAGGACCCTAAAAAAAATCTGACCTATTACTTTAACATCGGATTCATAATAAAAGAGCTAAAGCATTTTATGAGTTAGCCAGAGAATCTCCACCAGATTCTTTAACGTTTTGTTTTGATAAGCAACAAGTTCAGCCACTCCCACGTACACCAATAAACGATGCCCTTTACGCCCAGCAAGTAAGTTATTACGTGTTTTGTTGTGTGGATATGAATGCAAGAAAACCCACGTTTTATACATGGACCGAAAATATGGCTGGTAGGGGGGCTGTTGAGGTATCATCTGCACTTTTGGCCCATCTGAATTACCTGGACCTCCTAAATATACAGAAACTTTGCCTTTTCTGTGACGGGTGTGGAGGGCAAAACAAAAATGCCCATGTAATCCATGCCCTTTATTACTTTTTAAAGAAATAATCACCCGAGAGTTTAAAAGAAATAAATAAATATTACCTTTCCAGTAAGAGGACATAGTTTCTTACCTGCCGATAGGGTATTTGGCCGAGCAGAGAAAGTCTTAAGAAAACAAACAACAATCAAGACTACAGAAGAATACAACAATATATATAGCGAGTTTGGAGAAGTAAAATATCTTGGGGAAGACTGGCTACTTTATGACATCAAACACCTACAAGAATTTCTAAAAAAGACTGACGGTATATCCGACATGAAAAGGGTCGTGTTGCGAAAGAATCAAGCTTCAGCCATCTCCATAGCACTCTTCGAAAACTTTAGGTATGAAAGTACTTCTGAAACTCCAAAAACTCTGCTTAAAAAAGGTAAAAAGGACTCTCAGCTACAAATGAAACTACTTGAACTTGGCTCACTTGGAAAGACCTCTTAAGGAAAAAAAGAAAAAAATCTTTAAAACATTTATTGGCTCAAGAGTTTGGTAAAGAATGGGAGCAAGAAGATGAACTGAAATGGTACAAAACTATTTTGGAAACCAGTGGAAATTAAATAGTGGAAGAACAACACGACAATGCTGGAGCTACCTGTGACTGCTTAGAAGAAGATGTTGTTTACATATTTGATTTTTTTGTAGTATTTTTAAATGTTATTAACCTTGTAAATAATTTGAAATATTTGTTTTGTACAAAACGCAATAAATCCAAAAAAGACTTGAGCACAAAGAAATGAATCCACACTAAGCAAAATGACATAAATCCGCATTCCAATTAAGCAAAACGAATTAAATCTATTAAAAAAATGAACATATTTCTATTAATGTTATACATTTTATACTGGAGCCGCACTTTTTTTGCGATAAAACTGTTTTTAAAATCATTCTTTACGAGAACAAATTAAATTTTTTTTCCAAACACTTTTGTTGGTTTTTAAGGTTTTACTCAAAACAACATAGTTTTGTTGCTCCTCAACAAAACTATTTCAATTATTGAAATAGTTATACCCGACTCGATTAGCTTTAAAATAATTATAATTGTCTTATTAGCCATGCAGCTAAACTAACAGTATATCTGTTAGATTCTAACCACATGGAACACAAAAACATCGAATTAATTATAATTAGATTTAAAGACATTTAAAACAACTAGATGATCAAATAAAAAAAATGGAAAATTTAAATTTTTTGCTGACTTTTTCTGTTTCCAAAATGACCTCCAAAAATACCGGATCATTGAAACTATAAAATTAATGTCTTTTTTCAATTTTTGACAATATAGATATCTCCCTAATGAAGTTTCTTAGATAGAAAAATTAAGATCAGGGATTTTTTAAATAAGATGGTATGAGTGATATGACATTTGGTAGGCTTATTGTAAATAGACTCGGAGACACCCCTGAATCATTTGAAGAGATTTTAGTCATTTGACTGTCTATATGTAAGAAATAGGATCAAAATAAGGCTTCAGGGTAAGCTATAGCTGTTCAATCGGTAGGCTTTCATACTCATTGCTAAGAGCATTCCAATTCCAGGCATCTGATTTTCTGATGTCCTAAAGAAAAGTTTTTAATGATCAAGATCATTGAACCCTTTGGGAAGTCTGGAAGAAGAAACTAAATATTAAACACAGTAAAAAAATCACAGACATAATTTTGAACATGTAAATGCGATTATCTGAAGTTTGGGATTATTGACTCAAGAAATAAAATATTATTTTAAAAACTGTCTATTTTAAAGTCTTTTTTTAATGTTGAATATTTCCTGGGTTTGTGCTGTGCGCATGCAGCCACTACGATGAACATAATTTGTTTTAATCCTTCTTAGGACACACGTAAATCGGACAATCACGAACGACTATGTCTGAGAGTCAAAACAATACATCTACTAAGACATCCTATGAAAATTGACATAAATTTATACGTTTTAATTAAATCCACTTCTGATCAATTTTGTACTCTACACATTTTAATGTTATCCACATAAGGTGTTGATATGACTTAAACATATTGGACTTGGACGTCCAATATGATTTCAATCGAAACTTCACCTTTTTTCATCTTTTTAACAGCTTTTAACCTTTTTAACACGCAGGGCTGACCGACTTAGGTTTTGAGGGTAAAAATCGTTATAAGAAAGTAAAAAGAAAACATTATAGAGCTTCTCCTCCTCCACTAAGGTCGACACGTATGACATATGACGTGTTATGTAGTATTGCTCCTCTTAGCAGCAAATGCAAGTGGGGAATCGGTGAAGCATTGTATTTTTTTTTTAATGTAAGGCCTTGCCAGTTAATTGTGTTGTAGTTAATGATTGTAGGTATTTCCGCACCCAAACTTGAAATTGGCTAATTAATCATGTTTAGGAACTTATCAGTGCAGTTGCGCAAGACAATTTTTGAGCGGCAGTGGGTGTTCATTTTATGATCTACAAAATGTCTATTATTTAGTGGCATTTTGAAGATTTTTTATATATAAATTTTTGTAGCTATATAACAAAGCTTTATAATGATAAAACTTTAAGAATATAACACTCCTAAATGAATACAAAAAAGGCATTTATCTGGCAAAAAACTGTAATTTACGGGCAAATTCCAAAGCAAGAAGCGGCCCTTAAACATAAACAATTCTTATGCATAAAGTCTTCCATTAAAGTCTTATTTATTACGTGAAGCGCGATGTAAGCTCTATGCGCCGCGCGTTTTTAATTAGAGAATTTGAATGTATAGGGGTATTAAGGGTGAGAGATGCATTATAATAGATGAGCTTTTGCCATCGGGGCTAAAATGCAGTCGAGAACTCTCAAAGGGTCTTAATAAGGGAAATGGAATGTTCCTGTATGCACGCAGGGTATTATTAATTGTGTTCCTAATAAGGCAATAGGTTGCCTCGTCCATTTTTTTTAAATGACAAAAACTACCATGAACTATTAAATATTATAATAAAATCTTTATAATGAGATAGTCTCCTTCTACACATAGATTCAAAAGTTTTGCATTGCTCTTAATTTTCGAAAGTTTTTTTAGCAGCAAAAATACAGGGTGTCCCGAAATTACATCGCAATATTTAACCAGCCGCATCTTTGTCTAAAAATAAGACAAAAAGTCCATATACAGTATGGTTCAAAAGTGCATCGTTTTTAAGTTACAGGGTGTTTTATGAATCATGTTAAAGATGGTTTTTTGTTAATATATCCGGAACGCCTAGTTGTAATCTTTTGAAATTTTCAACATTTACTATTGGTTTTATTAAAAACTGATATGGCAACCATTTTTGCCAAAATGTATACAGAGTCGTGTAAAATAAGTGGTCGGTAAAGTTTAAATTGTTAAAACTTTTTTTCTAGCAACTCCGTGATAATTTTGGTATTAGAATTGAAAAGAACAAACATTTTTACATAAAAAAGGTGCTCTTGTCTAATTTCGATAGGAGCTTCCGTTTTCGAAAAAATCAATTATTAATAAATCATGAATTGGTATTTCAAAAAGTAATTACAAATAACATCTTGTAAAATAATAGTTGGCTGTGTTTGTTGACAATTAGTTTATTTGTTAAATTTTGTTTAACGTTTTGTTGACATTTCACATTTTTTAAATTTGCTTCGGCAAAGTAAATTAGTTCTTTTTTGTGATTCATTTTTCAAAAATTATGCATGATTTACAAATCAAGAGTTAGCTGACATGCATTTTGTTTATGGTTTGTGTAATGGCAGTTCTTTAGCAGCTGTCCGTGAGTATCGCCGAAGATTTCCCCTAAGACATGTTCCAGATCGTCAAGTTTTTATAAACACTCACCGAAATTTATGCAATAACGGAAGTTTTCAAAGAGCTCGTGGACAAGACAGACTACAAGAAGATTATAATTTAGAAAATGTTTTAAATGTTTTTGTAGAAAATCCGGGGGCAAGTATAAGAAATGTGTCAAGAGCCACACATATGCCTCGCTCTATAGTAAGTAATTAAAAAAATTACTTATTGTTACAATAGTAATTTAATTTTTATTACATTGGAAGAATGCTAAGATCCCAAGGGTTACATCCGTTTCATTACCAGCGGGTCCAAGATTTAGAGCCAGACGATTTTCCATTGAGGATCCAATTTTGTCAATGGGTAATTAATAATCCAAACTTAATTCCTTCCATTTTATGGACGGACGAAGCCACTTTCACACGAAATGGTTTATTTAACATGCATAATATGCATTTTTGGGTAGATCAAAATCCAAGAGCCATAAGGCGTAGTAATTTTCAAAGAAGGTTTTCGGTAAATTTGTGGGCGGGATTAATCGGAAACCAACTTATTGGCCCGATAGAATTAACCAATCGGCTAACTTCGGAGAATTATCTTTATATGCTGGAAAATAATCTTGTGGAGCTTCTGGAAGAAGTTCCTCTTACGCCAAAACATGATTTTTCAACAAGACGGGAGCGCCTGCTCATTTTGGTCGCAATGTGCGTAAGTGGATGAATAATCATTTTTCTGAACGTTGGATTGGTCGAGGTGGTCCTATAAATTGGCCTCCTCGATCTCCAGATCTAACTTCATTAGATTATTATTTATGGGTACATTTACATGAGTTGGTATATGCTGTGGAGATAAATACCAGTGAACGACTGATGCAAAGGATTAATTGGGCTGTTAATGAAATAAAAAGAAATCCATTTTTTGTTTTAAGGGCTACTCGCGCAATAACGCGTAGGGCAAGATTGTGTCTTCAGCAAAATGGAAACCACTTTGAACATTTGTTGTAATTTGTGCTTTTTTGTTTGGTGTTTTTATGTTTTTTTTACGTAATAAATTAATTGTTCCTTTTTTTTACCTATTCGATTACATTAAAAAAAAAACAATTGAACTCGAAAAACAATTTTTGATCATAAATAAAGTATTTGTGATAGTCTTAGGTCATGTTTATCCCCAACAGATTTTTAAGATGTTTTTTAATTTTATTAACTGTTACCAAAATAACTTACGCGTTCTCTTTGCAAAACATTTAGATCTAATTTTTTCGAAAACGGAAGCTCCTATCGAAATTAGACAAGAGCACCTTTTTTATGTAAAAATGTTTGTTCTTTTCAATTCTAATACCAAAATTATCACGGAGTTGCTAGAAAAAAAGTTTTAACAATTTAAACTTTACCGACCACTTATTTTACACGACCCTGTATACATTTTGGCAAAAGTGGTTGCAATATCAGTTTTTAATAAAACCAATAGTAAATGTTGAAAATTTCAAAAGATTACAACTAGGCGTTCCGTATATATTAACAAAAACCATCTTTAACATGATTCATAAAACACCCTCTAACTTAAAAACGATTCACTTTTGAACCATACTGTATATGGATTTTTTGTCTTATTTTTAGACAAAGATGCGGCTGGTTAAATATTGCGATGTAATTTCGGGACACCCTGTATACTAGCAATAATTGATTACATTTAATTAAAAAAATACTTAAAATGCTTGAAAAAAACCTCATTACTCTTAAGACTTTTTAATACTGTGTATTTCCACCTCTAGCGTTTATGCCTGAGCAGAGCAGAGCATAGGAGATATGCTGTTCACCCGAGCAGCATGAACATGCTCTTGTATAGTCTACATATCCCAAACATGTTCTAAGAGCTTCATATCTGACAATAGGGCGGGTCAGTCAAAACGATTGATGCCTTCTGATTCCAGATACTCATTTACACCTCTAGTATGATGAGGTCGGGCGTTATCGTATATAAAAATGAAAGCCTCACCAACAGCTCCTCGTCATAGTCTGACATAAGAGTCTAGAATCTCTCTCGTTTATCAGTCATTGTGCCTAGACACAATGCATCAGAACATAGCACTACAGAAATATGTATATCAGTGCCCATATCAATGACCATCCTGCACCAAACAAATTCTTGTTTCGTCAAAAAAAGACCCGAGTTCCAAAATTCCCCAAGTAAAATCATGTGTCCACCGTAGTCGGGGTACTATTAATGGTAGGCGATACCTCAAACCTGTTGCCAGGAGTCGCCGCCGCAATATAGAGAACGATTCTTGAACTCCCAAGGCATCACGCATAATTCTTTGGAGTGCCAGCTGTTTCTACGACCATCCGAAGAAACCCACTTAGAACTATAGAAGGCTTTTTCATGCTGCTCGGGAAGAATGACCTAATATATCTCAACAGCATATCTCCAATCTCATAGTCAATATGTAAAATGTAGCATTAAACCAGTATGTACTATACTTTATGTTCATTGGGAGTTTAACCATCTCTTATGTATATACGGATTGGTACGTGGGACAGTCCCGAAAGTGTGCTAGGTTAGTTGAATATAAAAAGGTGACGTGAGTTTAATTTATAAAATATGGTCCTTTTCAAATCAAATCATAAGTTATTTAAGTATAATAAAATTAGTTTTGTTATAACTAAAACTAAGTGAATGTTAAATACGACCGATAAATTTGAGCTTCTTTAAAATTAATATCAAGGCTGTTTGGTTTGACAAAGAACAAGTGGAAACTAAAATTGCCATCCGAAAGGCATGTTTTCCATACTTTTAAAATGAGTGAGGACAAGATTAACTACGATCAGATAATAAGAAGATTTGAAGACTACTGTATGCCGCTAAGAAATAAAACTTACGATAGATTTAATTTTTTCACGAGAGTTCACCAGAGGTCCTTTCTGACCGAAGGTGAAATTTTCGCCAAAAATTGTAATTTTGGTGATCTCCAAAACTTTCTTTAATCCATGACAAATTGGTAAGTGGCATAGTAGACAGAACTGTACAAGAAAGGCTATTGGGAACTTAACTCTGAAAATATTCACCACAATCGTATAGTGGCCATGCATGGTAAATGCTCAAATCAGGACAAGATGTATGACTATTTCAAATGAAGCATGGACCAAGAAATTGCCTGGCGTTTAAGACGTGCACAAAAGGTAGAAAAAATGAAAAAGTAATAATGGTGCTGGAAGTAGGAACTTTAAGAATAAAAAGTTTAAAAGACGTAAGAATAAGTCTAAACATATTAATGACTATAGCAGCTCAGATAAAAGTCATAATTCTACTGCATACGTTAAGGATAATAGGACCTCAGAGTTGGTTACTAATAATGAAACTGTTTAAAAAGAAAAAGAAAGATAGAGAGACACATTTTGCACATTTACTTAAGATGATAATAAAATTAAAGCTTTTGATTATATAATAATAAAACGCTTTTTAAAAAAATAAGAATTATATCATCAAACTAATAAGATAAGATTACTTAGAAGAGTAGATTTATTAAAATAAAATTACCTTATAAATATAAGATTGTTTTAGCAACAAATGCACAACTTATTAGTAGTGCTTGTAGGAAAGTTCGAGAGGATATTATATTGTGATATTATTATTGACCCATTCTTGACTTGGAAACGAAATAACATCAATGAATAGTTAAAAAATGACAGCTCGTTGCCTATAGCAACGAGCAATAAGAAACATGCATAGGCGACTCCGCGACTTTATTTGCGTTAAATAAAAACGCGTTACGGCACTTTCTTACTTAGCAGTGGCGTAGTATTTTTTTCACTAAAAATGTTCAATAGAAGACTTGTAGGGGCGCCACTGGCAGAGAAAAGATTTTTTGCACATCAAAAAATGCGTCTTGATGCATTGAATACATGTACCAAATTTCATAAAAATGTCTACTATAATATCGTTTAAGTTATTATTAAAAAACTGATTTTTTTTGAAAACTTTAACCTACTGTATCTCAAAAGTTAAGACGTTTAGGACATAAGTTCATAGAAACTTTTTTTCTTAAAATGGGTCCAGGAATCACCCCCTTAAATATTAGCACGTCTTTAAGGAACCCCCTGTATATATACAGGGTGTCCCGTAAATAGTGGTCCAAATGAAAACTCCTAATAGATTGGACTATTTCCAATCAGAATAATCCAACATAGCTCTAACGAAAGTGTTACGGTTTTCGAGATATTTTGATTTTTGCGAAATTTTAAGAAATACCTACCTGTAATCAGTTTTTTATGGTGTGTCACTAAATGAACAAAAAATCACAATTTCTTCGGTTGGATATTATTTGCCGATAGATGCGCCTTATGATGCGTATTAAAATTTTTCAGTTATGCAAATATTTTTCCCAGAAAAAATTATTGAAGTTGCAATATCGGATTTTTTTTTCTTTTCAAAAAGTTTGAAGTCCTATGACGCAATAAAATAAAAATAGAATCTTGGTGCCCATTAGCCTAAAAACGTTGATTGAATATTAGGGTTTCAATATATTTTAATATATCCCAAATATTCAATCAACGGTAAAAACTTATTTATCCCATGCCGTATTAAAGACAAAAACTTTTTGATTTTTTTGTTAACCTCAAAAAAAAATTGTTGTTTTAATGACGAAAGAACTATTTTGTGAAAAAAAAATCATTTTTTTTTCGATGTAAATTAATTCGGTTTCTTTGTGTTCGCAATACCAATTTAAAATCAATTTGTGTACAGGGATTATTAATGGTGAATTTATAGGACCGTTTGAGTTGTTGCAAAATCTCAATGCTGAATACTATCTTCATTTTTTGCAAAATATTCTTCCCATCCTTTTGGAAAATGTTCCTTTAGACATTAGCAGAATATGTGGCTGCAACATGACGGATGTCCTGCGCACTACGGTGTGCAAGTTAGAAATTTTTTAAATGAATCCTACCCTAACCGATGGATCGGACGTCTAGGACCTATACTGTGGCCCCCACGGTCACCTGACCTAAATCCTCTTGATTTTTTTTACTGGGGATGCCTCAAAGAAATTGTATACAGAAGACCCATACTGCATAACTGCTGCTCAAGAGATAAATAGAGCTGGCCACGCTCAACGGATTAAGCGATCCTTTATAAGAAGGTGTAGGGCCTGTATAGCAGCAGGTGGTGGCCATTTTGAACACCTTTTGTAAAATTGCAAAACACAAATAAACCGAATTAATTTGCATCGAAAAAAAAACGATTTTTTTTTCACAAAATAGTTCTTTCGGCATTAAAACAACCATTTTTTTTTAGGTTAACAAAAAATTCAAAAAGTTTTTGTCTTTAATACGGCATGGAATAAATAAGTTTTTACGCTAATGGGCACCAAGATTCTATTATTATTTTATTGCGCCATAAGACTTCAAACTTTTTGAAAAGAAAAAAAAAATCCGATATTGCAATTTCAAAAATTTTTCCTGTGAAAAATATTTGCATAACTGAAAAATTTTAATACGCATCATAAAGCGCATCTATCGGCAAATAATATCCAACCGAAGAAATTGTGATTTTTTTTTCATTTAGTGACACACCATAAAAAAACTGATTACAGGTAGGTATTTCTTAAAATTTCGCAAAAATCAAAATATCTCGAAAACCGTAACACTTTCGTCAGAGCTATGTTGGATTATTCTGATTGGAAATAGTCCAATCTATTAGGAGTTTTCATTTGGACCACTATTTACGGGACACCCTGTATATAAAGGTATATATTTAGTAATGTTAATTTTGCTAAAGAAAGCGAGATATAATCTATATATAGCATTATAAACAGTATGTTCATCGTAAGCTCATAGAGTAATTAAAAGTATAATATTCATTTCTTATTAAAGTTTAATATTCATTTCTCTATGCGTAAGCTGAACTATCTCTAAAGGCGCGTTTCTACCGGAATCGGCAAAGCCGATCTACAAAGCCTATCACCCTCTATACTGTTTCCACCAAATTTTCGTTATTTAGCCATTCGACATCAAAATGTTCGATGACGACGACGCGATTCTTGCCCCTGCAGCATTCATAATTTATTGCAGCTCAAAAAAAGCGTCGTCGACGACCAACATTTTGGGTCAGACCAAGTCTTCAAAGCAGAAAAAAATACAGTGCAAGTGATTTAATAAAGGACTTAATACTTGACGATACAAATGTGTTAAATTTAGAATACAGAAGTAACGGTGGTTTCAAAAACTTTTTTCGAATATCTAGCTGTGCCTTTGAACACCTACTTCAAATGATAAGACCTATGATTAGTAAGCAGGACACAAATTATCGAAAAGCCATCTCTGTTCAAGATCGTCTAGCTATAACTTTGCAAATAGCGAATTTTTTTCTCAATCTCGGTCTTATCTGCATTTAACTCCTGAGCAATTTCCGTGAAGGCGTCATGTCTCTTATTTTTATCTTAGTAAAATGGGCTTTTGGAATCCCACAGTACATTTCGAGAACGATAGAGCTCTATCAAGGCCGCCGTTACTCCAGTTCATTATTCAAAAATTACCTATTTTCGCAGCGCAGTACATACATCCGTGACTTCTGCCAGAGAACTGGAAAATAATAATTTGACAACGCACCAAAATCTCTGTGCCGATGGGCTTCGCGTTTCCACCACTTCGATTCGTCTTGGCTTCCTTTGATCTCGACCGACTTTTGGTGGTTTGCCGTTCGGCAAGCCGATAGCCTTTTTATGACGATCGGCAACACGTTTCCACAGATTCGGCTTTGCGGATCAGCTATGCCGATTCCGGTGGAAACGCACCTTTATGTATGTACGGACTGGTCTTGAGATAGTCCCGTAAGTGTGATAGGTACGAACTTAATAAATATACCCGGACTGCTAATGCATATGGCCACCACATCCGAAAATGACCGCTGCCTGGTGTCCGCCATTTTTATAGTGGTTGTGTCCTTTTGATGTTGGTCACTCTGAACATTTTCAGTGTTTCGGTTGTAGTTTCGGCGTACGGTTGACCTGTCACGAACCAAATTTATTTTTTTCATTGACGTTGTTTTTTAACCATCATTGGGATTCTAAAATCACGGCTCGACACGATCAATAATTGTGAGTATATCGAACTGGGTATATCGTCTGCATCAGGTGATATAGTTTCCTCAGAATTATTTTTTTCTGTCTGTGTTGATTTTCAAAATTGTCTGTCTGTGTTATTTATGATAGAATAATATAGTATAGAGTTGTTTATTTTTTTACTATATAAACCCTTGCTAATTACAAACACTTATAAAATCATCTATACTTTGATTTTTATAGATGGTAGTTACTATTAATATGGAAACACTGTACATAGAAGGAAGACAAAGTCGTAAAGTAAAAATAGAAAAACAGTAGCACGATAGCTGGTTATATGTTGTGACGAAAACCCTCATTGTATGTAAGTTAATTTTAATACCTTTTATTTCAACACTTTTTATCCTTAGCTTATAAGTTTCCTCGGTTCTTTATAGATTCCTGAAGATGGACATCTTATATGTCCGAAACATGTAGGATAGATGATTTTTAAATAAATTTATTGGAGGACGACAGAAACAATTTTAGTTACCCTTTGAAAATAGAAAGAAAATAAAAGTGTTTTTAACTAAATTTGTTAAGTAAACACAACCAAAAATTTAAATGAAGATCATCATTTTCATGGTATTAGGATTTTCAAGATTCAAGTTTATCAGAATAAAAAAACAAATATTTTAAAGTGCATGCATCTATCCTTCCAAAAACTTTAATTGTCTTCTTTCCCTACTATTGGTACAACTGAAATTTGTCAGAGTGCCCAACATCGAAAGGACACAATCACGCAAAATGGCGGCCACCTAGTAGTGGTCATTTACTTTCCATTGAATTGGCAGTCCAGGTATATTTACTAAGTTCGTGGTGCTAGGTTAGTCGATCAAAAGAATAAGACCTGCGCACAGATTAACTATAGCAATATTATTTAATCTATGACATGAGTTTAATTTAAAAAATATATTCCTTTTCAAATCAAATAATAATTATTTAAAATATAATAAAATTAATTTTATAATAACTAAAATAGACAGTATGTGTATGCATCAAGCTTGTATAATCGCTAAAGGTGAAAATACACGATACTTAATGATTTTTCACTAGAAAAACTGGCAATGTGTTTTAAAAAATAAAAAAAATTAATTTTAAAAAATCTTAATAGTGATGAAGTTTTTTTACAAGCATTTAGTTGTTTTCTTAATTAAATTTAATCAATTAATAAGTTTCTAACTTATTTTTGCCGATAGAAAGAGCTTTTGAAAATTTAGTATAAATAAAAGGTGACAAAACTTTTGAGTCTCATATATTTAGTTTCTTTTACCTGCAGCTAAATGCTACACCTAAACTTAAAAAATAACAAACGATAAGCAGAAAAACGGACCTTTTTTTATACACACAAAACCTTAAAAATATAGTAGTCCAGAAACAATCTATCATATTTTATAATTTTTACCATCATCATTTTTTACAGATTAGTGGTTTAAGAGATATACCTGCCCTTTTTCACTCATTGTGGAAGTTATTACTTAGCTGACTGACTAACTGTAAAGTAATCTTTAAAAGTTTGACTCGTTTGACTATAGTCGCAAGTGAGAACTTAAAATTGTATTAAAATGCGAACAAAACCGACCTTATTTGTACAAAAGGAAATGTTACCATTGGCGGAAAATTATTGTTTAATTTAGCGGGAAGTTTGGATTTTCGCTGCAGTCATGTCCTAAATTTTGTAAATCCTCCGTTTTACATTTTATAGAATTACAAGACGCAATAGACGATATGACCTCCAGTGACAAATTCTATAATTATTCTGGGTGATTTTTATGATAGAAACTGCAAAATGTTAATTGATTTGAATGAAGATCAATAATTATAGCTGTCTATTTAAGATAACATTTAGTATCTCTGAGTTTTGATATGATATTCGCAACCTGTCAAATCTGCTTTTTATTAGAATAATCTAACAATCTCTTTTTATTCCAGGCAAATTTGAAAGCTCAGGTATAGCAACCGGTACAGTCGATGACAGCTTAGGTAAAATACAGGCCCTTAGACTTCACGTACACTCCGATAGCGATAATTGGGCCATCTTGAGCGAGGTATAAGTTATCCAACTTACATAAATCATTTTTAAACTGTGTATTTACAGATCTACATTCAAGACGAGTTGGCATCGAGGTGACCATCGGCGAGTACCAGTTCGGAGGAAATCGAACCTCTTTACCCCCTGATCTACCATCAGATACCGCGAAGGTACACCTCCTCCTCCATAACCAGTCTGTGATAGTTTCGAAGAAACCCCCATCCCCTATTATATGTTATTGTTTAAGTTTTACAGAGTATTTAAATGTTATTTACTACTGAAGTAGTTAAGCTGACGTGGTTGGTTTGGTTTATGGCTTTAATTGGATGGTTTTTGCGAGTCTTATAATACCTACGTTATGCCTTTAATGTAAATAGTGATTATATTGTTACATATGCTCGCAAATGTATACAGATATTAGAAATTGTCTTTTAGTTAGTGTTTGGTAGTTAATTGACCATCAAACAATAAGTTGATATGTTCATTTTGGTCAAAGTAACTTATAAATAATCAAATGGAATAAAGAACAATCTTTTTTATTTATTGCTTTTTTAAGTATTATAAGGTATTTGGCAAATAGTTTGCTAAAGAAGAAAAGAATAAAAACTTTTCAAGAATTTTAATTTAAGCACATCTATCCACATAAAGAGGTACAGTACCTCATTGTTAATAGGCACGGCATTTGCCAAATAACCGCAGATGTTTCTATTATTATGAGGAATCACATTTTACATACGGAAATCTCAAGAGAAATCTCGCAGAGGGTATTTATTATAAATATAATTTATTGTTCACAAAAAGTTCCTTGTTAAGATTCTCTGTACCTAGTAAAAGTTATTACCAAAAACATTATTGCGTAGTTCAAATTCTGTTTATAGTAAACA
Organism: Anthonomus grandis grandis; assembly: GCF_022605725.1. Classification (NCBI taxonomy): domain Eukaryota; kingdom Metazoa; phylum Arthropoda; class Insecta; order Coleoptera; family Curculionidae; genus Anthonomus; species Anthonomus grandis. The sequence goes on along the minus strand of NC_065547.1, from coordinate 37,594,089 downwards.
CATTCATATAAAAATGTTCTAGTCGACCTAGAATGTTAAAATTTTCTGTATAGATGCTTATAGTTAGTAGAATAAATTATTTTTGTAAATTTTACTGCCAGAGCTCATTAGTTTTTTTTCGAATGCCTATGTGTCATTATAAGACCTATACAAAAGTTTTTTTCAGATTTTAAATAGCTCTATTGGCAACAAATTTGTAAAAAATCATTAACGGCTAAATGTTGAAATTCAAAATAAATGGGTTCTTATTAGCCTAAAAGGCTGATTTATTTTGTGTACGTGTAACAAAATTATTCTCAAAAACAATAATACAGTGAAGTAGTTGATTTTTACAATTTAAAATCAGTATTTTTCATTTGATCCAGATAATTTTAAATTTTTTTGTAGATCCTCTATTTGGGGTCGCAAAATAATCTATTAAGTTTTTATTGCAAAGACTTAATACATTATTTGCCTTAAAATAAAAGATATTTCTAAAAAACATGAATACACTGGCGTAGTAAAAGTTGTTATGTTTTTAAAATATAAAAATCAAAATAAACATAATCTTGTTTACTTACAAGCTTGAAATTTTTTGTTTATGCTTTATATTATGTATTATTCATAAATCATAAAAGTCATTCTTCAAAAAATTCACCAAATAAATATTTTAAATATATTTGTTTCAATTTTAAACACTATATGAAGGGCTGAGAAGCCATGGGGTATAAGTGTACTGAAGTCAGTTTTGAGATTTAAATTTTTTTTAACTTTAATTTGAGAACTCAAATTAAAGTTAAATTGTTGTAATCAAATGCAGGCAAAAGTATGACAATTTAAACCAGTTTTGTTTTAATTGCTAGGGTTTAGACTATCATAATATAGAAAAATAATATGCTTTTTAGTACTTTTCATATTGATTATTAGGCAATATTTGATAAGTCATCACTTGTACCCCTTGGCTTCTTATAGAAATTAGGAGTTTAATAAAACATAGGATACAAATAAATTAGAAAAATGTATTTTTCCAATAAAAGGTGGCTTAACAAAATACTAACAGTTTGTGTAAAAATGTCATTTAAATAACACTTGTAGAACTATTCTGAGTCACTGCTATAAACATTGTCTTCATGTTCTGGATCCTCATTTTCATCATCGGCAGGATTGTGATGTCCCTCTTGAACCGCTTCTTGCTGTTTCTGGATGTTCTGTCTTGTGTGCACCAAACGATTTCCCTCATAGTCTAATGATCTATAGAATTGGTGATGTACGGGAGGTACAAATGGTAGGAGGCCAACAAGGTCTTTGTACTTTGATGCTTTTATTTTTTTTTAATTTTGTTTAGGGATAAGAGAAGGCAAGGTTTTTGGAATCCTTCCAACATTTTTTGCAGGCATGTTGTACTCTAAAAATGGCATTTCTTTATTAAATGTACTTTTGTGAAACAAAGTGTAAGGACTTTCTTTTCTGAACTGCAGCCACTGCATGTTTCTAATACCCTTAACAGCTTTCACAAAATGTATGCTTATGGGATCCAAAGTAAGGAAGTCTTCATCCAACATTTTCTTCACTAAGAACTTTTTGCTAGTTGTGGCTATAATATCCACCCAGTCATTAGGAACGAAAACACCTCTTTTTGTGTTCCTCTTGGTATTTTCCACTTTACCAAAGTCTTGGTCACAATGATTATATGAATGACCAGTAAGCAAAAATTTTAGGTCGACAATTTCAATCTGCGTTGTGTTTACAACATACAACCAAAATTTTACCGTAAGTTGGCTTTTATTTTGCCCACCACAATTATCACAGAAAGCAGTGAGGTGAGTGACCGTAGAGGGCAACGATTTGATGTACTGGATTAAACACGATACCATATCTTCGCATCCTCTTGATGCTTGCCCCTCATGCCAAAGAAACATAAACGCATCATCGGTCCCAATATCATGTACATTAAAATTATACGTCCATAATTGCCTTGCACAATACACTTTTGTACATGTTAATACCGGCGTGGGCAACATTTTTTGAAGATCAAAACATATAGCTTTATGGGCAAGATCATCTTTTACTTCTTTTTTAACATTATCCATTTCTTTTTTAGCACTTTCAGCCTTACGTTCGTATCGTTACGTATTCGTTACGTAGGTGGACTTCTTTAGTGATTGTTGCAGCTTGTTTAGCTTCCAGATCTCCATGCTCAATAGCTAATTTAAACTTGTCACAATTATTACAAGTGTCAGTATATGCTCGATGGAAACTAAGATTGAAACATGTATTAAATATATGCCTATAGTAAGATAGAGTAACAGGTTCCTTTCCTTGTTCCGGACAAAAGATTTTATCAAAAGTCGGCATTTAAATATTTTCGGTTTGGAGCTTGCTGTCTGGAATAGTGACTACTATATCTAGGGAACAGCAATATGTTGTTTGACCAAATCAGTTTTCTCAACGGTAATTTTATTGGTTGGAACCTTTCGCCCTCTACGGTCTCGAGCTGGTATTCCTGTTCCAGATTCTTTCTTCTTAGCAATAATGTTAGTAACACGCTTATTTGACACATCTAATGTTTTTTAAAAAAATTCCTTGCAGACCCTTAGACCGCCTAATAAATATTGACAAGAATGGGACTTTCCACGTACAGTGTTTTCTTTCTTCCTATGCAGATCTTCTATTATAATTGCAGAGTTCAAAAATGATGATTGTAATTCCCAATTCGCCAGACCCCAGTACTCATTAAAAAATTCGTGGCGCTTTTCTTCGCTCATATTTTCGCAACATTTATAGCGGCATTCATGGTCGTATGCCTGAACTTTTCTTTCATTGTGTACTTTACCTTTACGGTCAGTGTACTTTATACCCATGTTTCGTAGTCTTGAAGACTTTTAAAGTGTTTAAAAGAGTAAGTTTCTGCATTTAACTCCATTATGAAAAATATGTGACATGTAACCCTTAGCTTCTCAGTCCTTCATATATTAATTCGATGTTTTATATGTATATTTGTCAAAACCAACCCGACTGATAAATCCGAAACGAAGGAATTGGTAATGGTTATTAAGAAATGTAATTATGTAAACATACCAATAATCAGGCTTAATTACTATTTAATTATTAATCAAATATAATTAGGTTGTGCTAGATAGAATCTCATCTCCATAAAAAGGCGAAATCTCTGACCAACTCTTTTATACTCTTTTATATTTTTTTAAATTATTTATTCTAATTTATAACAATTTATTCTATAACAATTTAACCACATCTGTCGAATATGTGTTTTTGTGTATACGGCAATTAAGAGTCGATGATAAATATTATATAAAATAAACGGTTTTTAAATTCAAAGTTTCATTATTTTCGCGCAGGTTTTGACATGAATTTTGAATATATGGGGTGTATTTCATTAAAGTAAGAAGTTTCATTAAAGTATCTGAACATTTTGAGTCACCCCTGTATATTCCAAATTATCGTGTAAGAATGTGAAACAATTTATGTGGTTCTCCGGAAACTTCATCGACCGATTTTGGGAAAGCTATAATCCAAAAAAAAACACATTTTTATAAAAAAGCGAAGCTCAATATATAATCTGGTTGTAAAATATTTATATGTTATTATAATTTTCGGTTTTAGCGAAAGTACGTGCTATCTATTTTAAGTTATTTGGTACATCCTATATATTATCAAATTTTTAAACATTTGACGCAAAATTTTAAATAGTTATTAATTAGTTATTTATTCTGTCAAAATGCCGACAATAGACACACCGTTTTTGAAATATGACCAGTTAAAGTTATATCTTCCAGGCAGGTGTAGCTATCCGCCTAACAGTTGGGGTTATTTTGATTTATTGATGGAAAACGATGTTCTTTATTATTTCTTCCAGATTGTTTTGGAATCATTTTTACTTGATTTTTTCATATTCGTTCCTATCTTTTATGAAGGTATTTTTAATGTTTGTTTATTTGTTTATTTTAGGTCGTTCGATTCTGATTATAATAATTTTTTAGCAATTTGTGATAATTCTTTCTGGGCAATTAAATACTTTTTCCAGAAACGTTGGTTATTTTGATAGTATAACTATATAATTATAACTTTCTAAGACACTATATGAAATATCGGCTATAGTTACTCATTATCACTTATTATTTTTCCGATAGTTTAAAAATTCTTAATTTTCTTTTTATTGTTATTCCAGTCAATTCAAATAATTTGGTGTTTGAAACATGGCTCACTTAAGATCATTCCCATTTTTATTAACTGTTGATGTTTAATTCCATATTTTACTTTTTTAATTAATAATTTTTATCTATACTTCCTCTTCATCATTCGTTCAAGTTTTTTTTCTTATTCTAAGCAATTCTATGATATGTTGAAGCATTTAAGAACCGTAGATAAATCTGTATTAGAACAAGTTTCTGCTTAAGGAACGAAACCGTTGGAGATTATAGTACAATAACCTTCTATGATCTTTTAAGAGGTAAAACCCTGGGGTGATTAAAATATTAAACTATCATTTAAAAATATTCGAATAAGGGCTTACATACATAGAGTTTTTTTCAGAAAAAAGTCTTCATAAGCCTCTTAATATTTGTTAAATATATATCTGCAATAAACTATTCAAATCCAGTGCAACTCCATCATGCGTCATAAATCAAAAATGTTGATGTTGTAGATAGGACATGAAAGTAAAAATCCTTTAGTGATATGTTAAACCTTTTCTAAAAAAGACGATTTTTAATTCATATCTAGAAAACTATTAGCCAAGGTATCATCATATGGCCTAAACCAGAAAGGTATTTAAAGTAGACTCTTCTTAATTATAACAAAAAAATTGACGTCCTTCTTGACATAAACAAATTTTAGTTGATGTAGTTCCCGGAGAAACACCCTTTGTACCTTTATGTAAATATTTTATGTAAATAAGTATATAAAAAATCCACGCATATTGTTAAATAATATTAATATATAAGTGAAAAATATATTTTTTGTTAATAATTTTTTGTTTTCAATTTACAAGATTTAACGTGTTGTTTGTTTTCTTGCTAAAAATGTTATTTTTTAACCAAATTTAATAATTATTATCACTATAATAAATAAATAGAAAATATATATCTTATACTACCAATATATATAAACGTTTTATTTCATAATCTACATTTTTATTTTTCTCCTAAGTACATTTTCTGTGTGTGATTTTCGCTTTGTAATGTAGAGGAGCTGGGGTGACCCCATCTACAATCTTCATATCGGGAGGGTACTCGGGTAACATGTGAATGTCGAACTTTTGCAGGATAGATGTGGTAAATAGGAAGACGTTAGCACGTGCCAGAGGTTCACCCATGCACCTTAAAATCAAATAAAACTTGATGATATTTCAAAAATTTGGTTCTTTATTAAATATCTTTAAAATAAAAATTAATAAATAGGCAGATTGTTAAATGTTCTAAAGTATAAAAGCTTACTTTCTAAAATACTTAAAATAATATATAGAGGAAAAGCTTATGGTTTCTAAATAAAATACAGGGTGTTTGGAAGGTGAGTAGCCAAACGGAAATGGTGAAAAAGCTTTTGAGGAAGATCCTACAACGAGCATCCGGACTGTAGCTGCCAATCTAAACCTAAGTATATGGAAGGTCTGGTCTGTTCTTCATGCCAACGGAAAGCATCCCTTTCATTACACTCCCGTGCAAGATCTTAAAGAATACGACTACCAAAGACGCATTCAGTTTTGCCGCCTCCTGCTACATATGGACGTGGATAACCGCGATTTCTAGAAAAACATACTGTGGACAGATGAATCCAAGTTTTCAAGGAAGGGAATTACCAACTTTCATAATTTGCATTATTGGGCCCCAAAAGAAGAAAACCCAAAAATGAAGAAAGTCGTGTCCTTTCAAAGGAAATTCTCAGTAAACGTTTGGGCAGGCCTAATTGGTAATACTCTTATTGGTTCACATTATTTACCGGATAATTTGAATGGGGATAATTATCTAGATTTGAACGGGGTTCCAAATTTTTTCAATGTAGAACAAATGACGTTCCAACACGATGGGTGCCCAGCGCACTGGAGATTGGCGATCCGGGAGCACCTAGACAATGCATTTCCCACTACTTGGATCGGCAAAGATGGCCCTATTCCATGGCCTGCAAGATCACCGGACTTGACACCGCTTAATTTTTACGTCTGGGGCCGTGCACAAGAACTTGTGTATTTCGAACCTATAAATAGAAGGGAACAATTGATAGAAAAATTAATGACGCTTTTGTAATAATAAGACATGAATTAAAATGACAGTATACCACAAGAGAAATAAGAAAGCGATGTTACGCGTGTATTAAAAATAATGGCCATCAATTTGAGCAAGACTGATAAATAAACGATTTGATGAAAAAAATAGGTTTTTTTTAATAGGCACAATAGGTTTAGCTGTTTTAGAACGGTGAAAGAGATAGCGCAACAGATTTAGCAGTGTTAGAAAGAGATATAAGTTTATATACCTGCTCAATTAAGTTGCTTTCAAGAAATTGGTTCACGCGTCCTTGAAGACAAACTTATTTGTTTTTCGTAAGTTACCTAATTATTTTTGTTACATGTGGCATATCGTTAGAAAGACTATTAACTAGAGAAGTTTTTTAACACATTTTAAAACCACACAACTTTTTTTTATAATTTTTTTTTTTCCATTGTAAAGTTGACGTAACATTTTTTTTCTATTGATTTGAGGAAGTTTGTTACTCCACTATTAGTTTCTCTTTAAATATTTTTCTCAGTTATTACCTAAATCTGAATGAGACAACACTAGTCTTTAAAATAAAATTAATTGTGCGCCATTTTGGCCAAAAATAAAAAAAAATTGAAGGTTAAAGTAAAAAAACGGGGAAAATCTAATAAAAAAACGAAAAAATATATTACTCCTTAAATTTGAGGAAAAACAAAAAAATACTATGCGTTTTAAATAGCCAGTAACCTCACCTATTCACCATTTCCGTTTGGCTACTCACCTTTCAAACACCTTGTATATTTAAGAGTAAACATGTCGTATTCCATAAATTGGGATTATTTTGGTACCCTCAAACTACTTTCGCAGGTTGCTATGTTTTGATACTTATATATTCTTTTTTGTTCATAGGTGTACATTAGGTAAAAATGCCAAGACATTATAAGAAAAAAAAGTGGGGGAGTGTTACCAATTGTTCAACCAGTACATATATTTAACAGCCGATTTACAAAAGACACTTATTAGGGGCGGTATTAAGCAAAGACAAAAAAATCATGTAAACATTGCAACTCTGTAGTGTACTGAAAAGTCTTCAGGCCCTTCCTAATTCACAAAAAAACAAATTTTTTTAAAAATTTCTCTAGGAATCTTTCAAAATAAGTTGAGAGCACCCACTAACGGCGTTCAGGTCACCCAACCATGATTATACCCGTGAAGGAGGACTTTTTGAAAAAGACATTGAGTTGTTTGATGGAGTTTTCCCTTTACAAAAGCGGATATAGGGCAAATGTTGCATATTTAGAAAAAAAGGACCTATTATAAAAGGATTCAAAAACGACGTTCCATGTAGTGATTTTCAAGAACAATTTATTATCAGAAACAACCTGAATATTCGTTTAGCCACTAATATTAAACGAACACGTGCAGCTAAACAATTGGCCAATACTATTAATGAGTTCTTTGAGAATATTAAAAACGTTGTAGTGAATACAGATCGTAGACTGGTTTTTAACTAAGATGAGACCAACGTTCAGGATCATTCTGTAGCTAAGAAGGTAGTGGTCACTAAGGAAACAAAAGGCGTCGAACAGGTTCAGTAACATTTGAAAGCAGCGGCTAGTATCAGGTGAACTTTTTCCGCCAATGGATGTTTACAAGGTTTATGCAAATACATCTAGTGAATGGTTTTTCGTTATTCTGCTGCCTAATTAAAGATATGAATACTTTTAAGAAGAAAGTCATAATCGGAGATAACGTATCCTTCTATTTCTCTCCTTCGGTAATCCAGGCATGCGAGCAGAACAACATTTACATGACACCTTTATCCCCAAATAGTACACATATGATGCAACTATTAGATGTTGCAGTTTTCGCAACAATGAAAACAAAATGACGGGTAATATCGGACAAATGGAGAAGTGAAACTAAGTCCAGCACCTCAATTCCTATTATAATAAGGATTGCGGCGCTAGCAAAGAATATCTTTTCACATTGTTACCAGACTAGTTGCTGTGGATCAAAATGTGAGCAACAACCTTAAATCAGTTCTTATAGCTACAGGGCTTGATCCATATGATCCTTCAGAAGTCTTAAAAAGTATACCGAGGGCTCCTTCATAAAATGCTGAAGAAACAATGAATCTAAGGCTAATTGATATCGTTCAGGACTTTTACGCGGTTCTAGTGAAGAAAAATATTAGAAAGCAGGGCAAGAAAGAAGAACTTGGAAAACCGCTTCGAGCCGAGGAACCAAATACTGAAAACTTGCCTAGCCAAGCATTGTATTCCAGGCAGCAAACAAAAAGAAAAACTAAAACTAAAAAAGATTATGGCAATTTGCTTTAAAAAATGGTTTAAGACTACTCCTTGGTCTGCCACTACCTTTCGTGGATTCGGTGCTGCATGCTATGAAGAAAATGTAGATCCACTTTACGTCTCCATAGATTTGTTGATTTTGATTCCGACAACAGTGTGAAGGATAAGGACTTGTATTTCAAACCAATTTATTTCTTTGTTTTTTGAATAATACATATTAATTTGCCGATATAGTTTGTGTGACTAATGAACTTTTTTGAAAAAAAAAGCAAAAGATTTTTTTGCTGCCAAAGTAACCACAATAATTAAGCCTGCTTTGGCATCACAAAAAAAATACCCCATTGATAAAAATAATCCTTAGGTGACTTACTCCAATTTGTACATAAGACACGGTGGAAATGCAAAACATTAAGATTTGTATTTATGTTTGTGAGTTATATAATGGGTCCAGACGTGCCAAAGTTCATTTCTTACTGTTTATGTTTCTTTTTTTATGTTCTTAGTTTTTTTTCAATAGTCTATTACCAAGGATTTTAAGTAAAATCTATATTGTTGTGACTTATATTGCATTTATAATGTTAAATGAAGATAAATGCTTAGCTACTTGCTCGGTTGATTTTAATAATAACTGGATTCCTTTGCTAAAAAAAGAGGTAGAACAGGGTATTCTCAAAATTAATTAATGATTTAAAATATTTGATATTCATATATTTTCTATCATTAATTTATATTAAGATCACACACCTTTTAATTTTAAAGAAGTAACCTTTGAATTTTTTGTTATCTTGCAAAATAATTTTTCAAACTATTAATAAACCGTGAAATCATATAAAAAAGTATTTTAAAGTATTTTCTAATTAGGAAGGAGTTTTGATGGTATTATATAGCTGAAGATTTACAAGATAAGCATATTTTGTTTATATTTTTAATTTAATTTAATTTAATTTTACTTTAATTACCTTGATATAACTACCGAAACGTTGGTTCAAATTAGGTATTTTTTAAAAAGTAGGTCTTCTCGTTGTTTTTATCGTTTTTTAATTTTAATATTCCTAACAAAGTTAGAAAGGATATTGAAAAGAAGAAACGAGCTCAGAGATTAATAAATTAAACCTCAGATCCTAGGTAGGTATATAAAAAATCTTTTATACCTCAAGTAAATTATTGTATTTAAAACTTATTGACTTAAATTAAATTAAGTATATCGAACGGTATTATTACAGATTTGAGTTCATATTTCTTTTAAATACGTGAATAAGTCTATTTTCTTCTTCTTTTCAATTTTTGCAAGTGACGTAATACCCAATAAAATAAGTAACTCATTATGGACTTTAAGCCAATTTTTTAATTAACTTATTCCACTTTGATGAATTCAACTTTTCTACAACCATTTCAACTTTTTTTTCCATTTATTATTATTATATTTATTATATTCCTTAGTTTACAGTTGTTTTTTAAATACTCTTTTTACTTATCCCAAAATCATTTAAGTGCCTTATATATATATCACTACCATAGAGCTGATTTTGAATATAATTTTTGAGGTTGTTTACTCGAATTATAACCACCCAACTGGAAAATAAACTTGATTTCTATCAACCTGTGGAACAGGCAGGCTTTCGTCGTGGATTTCAAGTGAATGACCGCCTAGAAATAGTCAAAATACACCTAGAAGAAATAATAGAATAAAACAGAGCTTTTGTAATACCATTTATGGAATTCTACAAAGCCTGCGATATAATAGAGCTAAATGATTTGTAAAATGCAATTACAAAAACTCATCTACAATATTTAGAAAAATGCAACATTGACGATAAAACTACATGAAAATACCAACCTCAAAACATCGAACGTTCGGCAAGGCGACACGATGTCAAAACTGTTTGTTACAGTCCAGGAGAGTGCAGTAAAACAATACTGGACTGGAGTCGAAGAAGTATAATCTAGATGGCAAGAACCTAAGCAACTTATATTTTGCAGATGATATAGTGCTATTCGCGGCTAATCTAGAAGAATATTAAATGAACTGATGTAGTAGAACCTGCAAGAGGTGTGTGGAAAAGCGAAGCTTAATATCAGTATGTCAAAAACAACATTCATGACAAACCTTGTCCCAGTTGTGGCTTGAAGCTGAAATTCAAATGGTAGATAGATATGTGTCTCGTTGGCCATAAGGTCAGGATCTAAAGGGATAACCAGATATGCGAACTAAAGAGAAGGTTCAAGCTCTCATGAACTCCTTTTGGAAGACATTTTCAAGAGTAACATTCTCGTCAATCTAAAAAGGATATCGCTCAGAAACCCTAACATTAACAACATCAACGGCTACGAAACTTAGAGTTACACAGAAGATAATGGAAAAATCCACATGCTTGTTGTGACCTTGAGGGACCACATAAATAATGAAGATTTGCGTAAAATAACCGGTGTCAGCGATGACGTTGAAACTATAGCGAAATTTAGATAAAACTGGGCTAATCGAAGAGAAAAGAGGCTTCTCGAGTGGAAACCTATACGGAGAAGCAAGGTAGAAGAAGACCACCTACGCGTTGGTAGGATAATATTAAGAAGATCCACAGGAACTGGATATTAAAAGCACAAAATTGATTAGAATGAAAAATGATCGGGAAGGCCTATGTTCAGCAATGGAAACAAATGATAGTGATAATGACGTTGTTTCAAATGAGATTCTGGCCTACAAAACTTACACTATTAAAGTAGACATTCGGTACATATAATTGTTTAACGGAAAAACGCCTTACCGCCTTTTGCCCAGTCCAAATGGCACCAAATTTTCTGGTATCACTACTTTGCCATCCTTCAAATATCTCTCTGGAATAAACTGTTCTGGATTATCGAATCCAGAGTGCGGTCCCATCATGCATCCATATAAATTGGCTGTCACCAAAATATCCTTAAAATAATTTTGTCATAATATCAATTTAATCTATTTTATAAAATATGCATGAATACTTTTGGTATCAAATATCCACCCAAATACGTATCCTTTACGGCTCTGTGTGGAACAGCGAAAGCCCTGCATCCAAACATTCGAAGCGCTTCCAAGACTATGGCTTCCATATATGGCATCCTATCAAATGGAAAATTAATTAATAAGAGTGAAAGCAATTTCAAGAAAACTTTACTTGGATCTATCATTTAAACACGGTGCCCTATTTCCCAACACAGCATCAATCTCATCCTGAGCCTTCTTCTGGACTCTCGGATTTAATATTAAATAAAGAAAACAAAAACTCATGGTGTTATTGGTAGTTTCTGAGCCTGCCATGAACATATCCATGCAAATTGCCAGCAATTGTTCTTCTGAGAAAGAACTACCTGAAAAATATCTTAAATTATTGGGTCATAAAGACTGCATGACAGAATATTTCAACCATGTTCTGGAGACTGCAGCATGTTTAAATAAACATCCATAAGGTCTCTAGGTTCCTTTGGATTATGCGTCTTCTTATGATGCTCCAATTCGTTCCTTAAAAATTCCCATATCTGAATATGAGTATCCATATAGCACTTGTATCCAGACATTTGAGGAGCGATGTATTTTAGGACAGGAAAATGACTTCAAAAAAATATGTGATTGCTAAAATGTAAAAACATCTAGAATAGACATACCTAAAGGACGCTCCTACCATATGAATAGTTTTAAATAAATCAGCTAAAATTGACTGTAAAGTTATCATTTTTTGGTCTTCAGGGGAATATCTTACTCCAGCCATCATCTTCCAAAGGGTGTTAAGGACGCTCACACTAAAGAGGGATTCCATATTAAATACACAAGATCCTAAAACCAAATATAATAAAAAAAAGGAAATAAAACTCAAGCGTGTGTATACCTCTTCCATTTTCTAAAGCCTTATTGATAAAAACTATTAAGTGTGAAACCTCTTCTTCTACCAGTAAAGACATATTTCTAGTACCAAACCCAAACTCTCTAAGTTGTCTCACTAAAAACCTCCTTTGCTCCTGCCAAAATTCATTGTCTGTCAATATGATACCTCTTCTCTTATTCCAGGTTCTCATCTCAAAAAATGACCCTGTAGGCCTTCCCAGGAAATCCTCAGATACAGACATTTCTTTAATTTCTTGTGGACCACACACTACTATAAGTGGGTCTTTGCCTATCTAAAAAGAATATCATTGAACCTTTTCACAAGGTTTCCATGACACTATTACCTTTAATCCAAGAATGGGCCCATATTTTAAACTAAGCTCAGCAGTGGCTTCAAAAAGCGAGCCAAGTCTACTTCTAGCTTCTTGTACTTGTAAGGCGCTGCCTATAAGAGGTAACCATTTGGGACCAGGTGGGAATTTTTTGGGTTTCCTGGTGTCTAGGTATGCTAGGAGTCCCAGAATTACTGCTATCAGTAATGCAGCTAACCCCAACATTCTAAAATAGCATGAAAGATGAGGTATACAAGATTTTAAATGGTTGCAATCTTTAAAAACTAGGAAAAAGGGACTAAGTAAAAGTTTCCCGAATAAAAAAGCATATAGAATAGCATATAGCGAACATTGTTAATTGTTTATGGAAGAGAACTTCTTAACTTATGGATCAGTTAGATGAAGATTTACGAATATTTTTGGATGTAAAATCGTTAGTGAGGCAAAGAAGAAATTAATATTAAGGATTTTAATAAGATTCAGGACAATAACGTAAAGATTTTACCATATTTTAGAAGGTATGGTTAATCAAGCCCTAAAAATGTAAGAAGTATAATTTCTTATTAGTTGAACCGTAGTACATGCTCAATCAAGACTCTCGAAAAAGTATCTTCTTCATTTACTCTCGATTGATCAAAAGAATAAACAATAAGCAAAATAGTTGGCAGTTTGTTAAAATAGTTTCGGAGTATAGTAAGGCGAAGAAATTAGGTACAGAGCAGATAGGACAGAAAAAAGTCTGCCTGGTATAGTAGGACTATGATATTGATTCAAAAGTAACAAAAAAGTTTTCTTTTGATTTCTAGTTTAGGCTTTATTATCGTTCCAAGCAATGTTACAATGTTAAAAGATGATGTAAAATATTTGTGTAATGTTTTGGGAGATATGTTTGTTTATCTGTGGTGAGAGATTTATGAAGTAATAAAGAAATAAATAAAACTAGAGATGGCATATATAAAGAAGGATGCGTAGGATAAAAAAAATACCAAGAAGAAATTATCAATTAGGGTATGCTTAATGAAGTTTGAGATTTCTTTTAAACTTAAGCCGTTAGAAACATTTATCACGTACGAGGGCAAACAAAGAAAATTCAGGATAAAACCTTAGTATTATCTAATATTTACGAATACAATTAAATGGTAAACGAATAGTAGAAGGTTAAACAAATAAAAAAAAATAGAGAAAACAGAGATAGACTATCATTCAACATTTTTCAAGACGATGAGACATATAAAACACATGTTTTGTCATCAAAATCACAGTTTTAATCCACTTAGTAAAATTGTGGAATAATATATTTTTTTAAATTTCCAAATAGCTAAGAGAAAAAATTAAATTTTTTAGTAATACGTTAACCCCTTCAGACCCGGTATACATGGGTATGTACACTAACTTTATTGATTATTTTTTTAATCAACCCGCAAGCATTCATAGTTTATACCAATTGTACTTCTTTATGTACATATTTACCACGCAAAAACCATTTTCTAGTGCCATCTATGAGACAAAATGTAAAGTAGTAAACAAAAACATGACCTAGTTTTATTGCGCATTATCGATTCAAGGTAAGCTCTGTGGTTTATGTTGAATTTTGTATTTTTTTTGAAAAAAAATGAGTGTGAAAAGTTTGTAGAGGTTCATAAAGTTCATATTACTATTTTATATAAAATACTATTTTTCTATGATTATTATTGTCTAAAAGTTTATGTACACCTGTATGTACAAGCGGTCTTTATTGGTATAAAGACTTGTCCATGTAGATGGACAAGTACCATATACATGGTATGAAGTGTTGTAAGTGGTAAATTGTATTTTCTTTTAGATATTAGTAAGCTAATTTTAAAAATGAGTGCATATAAAAAGAAGTATAGTCTTGAAAACCCAGAAGATATACAAGAACTTATCGACTTAGTTGAAAATGGCGATTTTGAATGAAAGTTGAAAATGAAGACGATATTTTAGAAAGCCTGACCGTCCCCGGTGAACCAAGAGTAGGACCTGATACTCTGACAAAGATGGATGAGCAACTTCAGGAAAGAAACGGAAACCAACACGGTGCCGATGACTCCAGCAGTGATGACGAATCTTTATCAGTAGTAGCAGCTAAGATAAAGAAAAATAAAAGTAAGGTTACTTAGAAAAAAATTAAATTTGAAACAATAAGACAAGAATGGAATCAAGACCAAGACATTAGTAATATAGACCCAATTGAGCCTGCATACCCTATTGAATATTTTTTGAGGTATATTCCGGAAAAGCTATTTGAGGAAATGTCAATGTATACAAATATTTATGCATTGCAAAATAACGTTAAAAACTTTAGACCAGCAACCGAATCTGAAATAAAAGTTTTAATAGCTCTTCATATCATGATTGGATGCCTGAATAAATTTCCTCGAATTAGAATGTATTGGGATCGTACCCTAAGAATTTATGCTTTTTTGGAAAACATGTCAAGGGATAGCTTTTTTCAGTTACGCAGCTGTCTTCATTTCGTAAATAATTTGGAAAAGCTAACTGAATCAAAAGATAGACTCTTTAAAGTTAGGCCAATTATAGAATCTGTCAGAAAAAGATGTTTGCAATTAAACCTCGAACGTCAACTTTGTGTTGATTAGCAAATGATTCCTTTCACTGGATCTATAAACATAAAACAGTATATAAAAGGCAAACCATGTCCATGGGGAATAAAGGTCTTCGTGTTATGTGGAAAAAGTGGACAAGCTTATGACTTTGTGTTTTATCAAGGAAAGACAACTGGTTTAAATGAAGACAATCTTCAAAAATTTGGACAGGGAGCTAGTGTAATTCTTTACTTTGCAAACAGGATTTCTCAACCAGACCATCAATTGTTTTTTGATAACTTCTTCAATTCCTATTTGCTTCTTGTTGAGTTAAAAAAGAAAGAGATACTTGCTGCTGGGACTATAAGAATAAACAGATTTTTTCAGCCTTCCGTTATGAGCGATAGAGATATGAAAAAAGAAGCAAGAGGATTTTGAAGAAGTTGTTAGCGAGGATGGCGTAGTTGTCGTAAAATGGTTAGATAATAGAACTGTTTGTCTGGCATCGAATTGCGTAGGTAAAGGTTTAGAAGATCAAGCAAAGCGGTGGGATAAAACAAACTCACAATATGTACAAATTAGCAGGCCAGAAGTGGTAAAAAAATATAATCACAGCATGGGAGGAGTCGATCTTTTAGATAAACTTATTAAATAAGTTTATACAGAATATTCATCAGATCAAAAAATTGGACACTGCGAGTTACGATGCATATGATTGACTTTGCTTTGGTTAACAGCTGGCTGGAATATAAAAAAGACTGCCAACCTTGTAATGTTCCAAAAAAAAGTTATGGACTTAATCGATTTCAGGATGACGATTGCTGAAAGTCTAATAAAAATGGGTCAGAGGGTTCCCTCAAATAAACGGGGTCGACCATCATCATCCTTTAGTGCTACCCCACCCGCGTCTCCTCATCCAGTAAGAAGAAAAGTGGAAACTCGCCCACTCGTTGAAGTTCAGTTGGATAGGGTAGATCATGACATGCCCCAATTTGATGATAAAAAAGAAGCTACTAGATGCAAGGTGACTGGATGTAAAGGAAGGTCACATGTATTTTGTGACAAGTGTCGTGTGCATTTGTGTCTTATTAAAAATCGAAACTGCTTTTTAACTTTCCACCGTTCTTCCAAATAGGATTATATCATTTTCTTCCTTTTATGCCTAAATAAAAAATATGTATTTGCTTAACTTTTTTTTTAATTTCGTACCTTATGTACATGGGTATGTACAATCAAACAAATATACAAAAAAATAAAAAAAAATCAAAAAAATTATATAAATGAATTCAGATAGTGTCATATTAGCTAAATCTTCGAAAAAAATATTTTTTTTGCAATTAAAAAAAAAGTCGGGTCTGAAGGGGTTAAAATGATTATTCAAACTTATATATCCTTTGATAAAAATGATATAAAATAACCGGTATCTTCGCACTCTTAAAGGTCTCGCCTAGTTTATTCTCAAGTTTAAAAGACTTCCGCGTAAACAACTTTCGCTTAATTATGACCTATTACATAACTTTGGATATACAATATATATGTTAGATATTTAGTATTTTTTCTGTATATAACCCAAGTCGTTAAAGCTAAGAAAATATTTATATATTTGTTTACGTCTCTATATGCCACTTTATCCCAAGAAGTTTTAATTCATTCATTTCTAGTATATTCTGTAATTTTGTTTATGGAAAGTATTTTAGTTCATTTCAATAGCAAGATTTTTTACCTCAGCCTCAAATATTAATGACTTTCCCAACGGGTAATTACAGAAAATTGATTTAATTGTTCTGTTGTATGTATATAGTATTTTTATATTGTTTTCTTCTTTTGTCTCATAGGTTCAGTTAAGTTCAAGTGTTTGAATTCACCACATGTACTCAATTTCAATGGCCAGTGCTTGGTATTTTGCTTTCTTCATTTGAATGTATGCAAAAGTCAGTAGTAATGCATTTTTTTATGTTTTATGTATAATTATCATATAACGTTTATTCTGAGGTACCTCCCGATCGATGTGTATTGTGGTATTTCAGTGTATGTGGTATAAGTGTTTTCCAGTAAGAAGTGATTGTGATTCGTACTTATGCGTAAAGGTTTCGTTGCATACCTGGTTTGTTTTCTCAATACTTTTCCCATTTTAATATATCGGCCTATGTACGCTGTAGGTGCTATACTAGTGTAAGCTAAAATAAGATATGAGATCGACTCTTATTCTCAATGGTACAAATGACATAATTTTGCTTTATTTGGTTGTGGGTACCACTTAGTGCTATCATTGCACCTTCCGTTTAAAAAAAAAGGTAGCCACTCGTCAGGTTTGCAGATTTGCCCATTGCAAGCATTTACGTCGACGACATCTTGATGCAAACTTGCAAAATAAGCATCAATGCGTTTGCTTTTCCATTACATTTTAAGCGTTTCATGGTAGTTTTATTAGAGGAGAAGGTGGCTACAATGTTCAAGGCACAGTATCTGGCATCAGCGTCACAAGAGGCTTCTAACTATTTAGATATTTTAGCATTTTCTTTTTTAAAGATTTCAAGCTTCAGAAGTCCTTGTCCTCGATCACCTTGATGATTCTTCTCTTATATGATAGCGAGATCACCTTGATAGCGAGATACATCCTTTCTATTACTAAATTTGTATGGAGCATTCGATATTTCGTAAGCGTTGTTCTTAACTGGCAATCGAGAGTCAGTAAGTCCGGTGGTGAAAAATTAAGTACTTCAAATAAGAGTTAATACAGGAAATTGAGAGCTTGCGGAAAAATTTAAACCAATTGACGCGCACCTTAGGTCAATTAGCTAAAGAAAAATCTATGTATCTAAGTTGCTAAAAAAATGATTGCTTGCCAGACAGATCAGACAGAAAACCGAGGCTCAGAGGTTCTTACAACACCTAATATCAACTCATTCAATAAAGATGAATGGCATTATGTGGTTGTGTCAAATATCCCACCTCAGTTCACCGGAAATCAGCTTGCGCACTTTGTCAAGGAAAACCTGGGATCCACGGATTTTACCAGATGCTTCCCAATGCTAAAAAACAAAGAAAATGCACATTCCGACTTCAAAATTGGTGTGGTTACTTAAAGCGGCTGAAGGATATAGCATGTGGCCTCTAGGCACTTTCATCTCCAATTCATGTTTATCATCCTTAAAAACACCAGCAAAGATAATTAATACATCTTCAGGCTTACCACCTTGTAAGACTTTCGCCACAGATAGTCATAACCTCTCGCAACGGTCGGATCCAGCAACACCAGACACTTTACCCAGGAAAGTTAAATCTTTGAAGATTGGTTCAGACAAGAAGGCGATAGCTACTTCGAAGTCCCTAGCGACTCAATTGGAGGCTGATTTTATCATTGATAGAGATGGGGAGATGAATAAAACATCAAATGTAGACCCGATGACTCCACCATTAGTGAGACTGTCAAGAGACTCGGATGCGGCAGATGGTGGTTATTTACTGGCTAGGCTAAGGGATCCCTCAATTTTAAAACCCCTAAGGCTATTTGCATATCTGCATGATTAGCCCTCCAGTGTATGTTTCAAAGGACACACCAATACCAGCATCCGATTGGCACTTGCCTCAGAGGGACTTCCTGGTGGGACGCCTTGCGGAAGCTCTACTTTCGCTACCATGATGTCTATGGTAATGGCCCAGCTGAAGTAGAAGCAGATCTGTCAGCCTTTGGATCCTTTTTCTCATCAGAGAAATTGCTACGCCTCCAAAGGATTAGAGAAAGCCAGAGCAATTACTATTCTAGTGGGTCTCCCACTAAGAATAAAAATTTTTAGGGAGTTTGACGCAAGAAGAGGATCAAGCACCCTCTAAAATACTGGACAATGGCAAGCTTAGTATTTTCTCTCTAAATATTCAGTCTCTAAGGCACAAAACTGACTATCTATTTCATTTGTTAGAAGAGCTTCATTTTCCTGATATCGTTGCCATATCTGAACATTGGTTAAATATCGATGAGCCCGTTTTTATTAACAATTACTCTATAGTGGCCATATTTAATAGAACAAATGTATCTCATGGAGGTACTTTGATACTGTCTAAAAGCAACGACTTTTCAGTAGTAACCAAGTTCGATAATTTAATAACTGAAAAACTATTTGAATTCTCCATTAACTATAGTAATAAATATGATCTTCATATAATTTGTATATATAGAAAACCTGACTGGGATGTAAATATATTCTTTCAAAAATTACTAAGCTTGCTTGAGTCTCTGCCTTTAAACAGCAAAATCTTTTTATGTGGCGACCTAAATATTGATTTTTCCAGTGTGTGTGCGGCTCAAGAATCTCTCCAGTCCAGTTTTGATTCTTTTGGCTTAATCATGCACATTAAATCACCAAGCAGAATAACTAAAATCAGCTCGAGTACAATAGACTATGTCGTATCTTCCTTTGATCTGGATTTCGTTGACTGTACTGTCCTAAACTCAGGCTTTTCAGATCATGAAGCAATGTTAACAAAGTTTTCCATAATATCAAAAACTAAAAATGTTCCCCGCAAATTAGGCCGTATTTTCTCAGATCGAAATTTTCTAAATTTTAAGCACCTGTGTCTAACAACTGACTGGAATGTCCACTCTTCTGATGTTGATTCAGAATTCTCTAGATTTATAAAAACGCTATCTAATCTGTCTCACAAATCATTTCCTTTAAGGCCTCTCAAACTGAAAAAGCATAAACCTTGGTCTACCCAAGGCTTACGTACATCTGCTAAGAACATGCGTTCATTATTCAATCTTGGAAAATTCTCGGACAGCGCTTTCTTTCATGACTATGTAAGACTATATAAAAAAGTTTATCAAAGGACTCTAAAAGCGGCAAAAGACATTTACTATGACAGGAGACTGGCAAAGTTTGGTAATGTCGCTAAAGAATCATGGTCGATTGTTAATAATCTGAGAAATAAACCCTCTAGGTCCAATACTATCTATACCTCTCCTGAGAACCTCAACGATTATTTTGTAAATGTAGCGAAGAATCTAATAAGTACCATAGCTCTTACCCACGATCCACTTTCTTATCTTTCTAGTGCAGATGAGAATTTACACAGTTTTTTCTTTACGCCAATAGTATTACCTGAGCTTCGCAGTACGATTAGGGAAATCAAAAATAAGAGCTCTTCTGGAACCGATGGATTCACGTTGAACATGTTTCTAAACCTGCCAAGGTGTACATTAAACCATCTTACAAATTTAATCAACTTGTCTTTTCAAAAAGGAGTTTTTTCCAACTGCCTTAAGAAGGCAATAATAATTCCTCTACATAAAGGAGGTGATAAAGATCAGTCTTCCAACTATCGCTCAATTGCTTTTCTTCCCACACTATCAAAAATTATTGAAAGATTAGTGAAAAAAAGGCTCCTATTATTTGTACTGAAATTTAAAATACTCACTCCTCAACAATTTGGATTTTTAAATAACAAATGCACAAATGATGCTATGTTTTCCCTTTTTAATAATGTATACTGTAGCTTAAACAACCAACATCCTACGGCAACAATCATCTGTGATTTTTCTAAAGCTTTTGATTGCGTATGCTATGATATCTTAATAAAAAAGTTGCAACACTACGGGTTGGGTTGGGTTGGGTTGGGTTGGGGCATACCTCTAGCCCCTCGAATGGTTTAAGTTATATCTCAATAACAGGAGTCAATAGAATGTGGAGTGCCTCAAGGTTCAGTGCCTTGACCCTATTCTGTTTCTCATATTTATCAATGATATCGCTAGTCTGAATATTAAAGGAAGAAGGTGCCTATTCGCGGATGATACTTGTTTTACCTGGAGCAATCCGGATATTGCCGAACTTCATAAAATCATATCAAGTGACTTAACTTCTATCAAAGCATGGTGCGACTCTAATCATCTTTGCCTTAACATCTCCAAAACTAAATTTTTGTCCTATAAAAATAATTTGCAATCTTTTGTACTGGATAACGCAACCATTGACGAAGCCGACTCAGTGACATTTTTGGGGCTTACTGTTGACAAGTCGTTAAAATGGGACATGCACACTATTATACACATTAACCCTTTAACAAGAAAATTAAGCTGCGCTTGTTTTGCGCTAAGATCAATTTCCAAGGAGCTTAGCCTCTCAAACTCTATAACAGTGTTTTTTTCCCTCTTTGAATCACACCTTCGTTACGCCCTTCCTTTTTGGGGTGTGTGTAGTGTCACTCAATTTGACAAAATTTTCAGACTTCAAAAGAGAGCTTTGCGTTATACACTTAGACTTAATTTTAGAACTCATTGCCAGGATTTCTTTCAAAAATTTAATATCCTAACTTTGCCGTCACTACTTATATATGAGTCCGTTTGTCTAATTCGCAAGCACGTTTCATCAAATTCAGATAGGCCATCCCATAATTATCCTCTCAGAAACGCGGAGTATGATTTATATTTGCCTACTCCACGTTCAGAATTGGTAAAAAACTCCATCACATCTTTTCCTACTTTCCGTAAGGCATTAAAATCATTCCTACTGGAGAGAGCCTTTTACTCGGTAAACGATTTTTTTAATACTTAATTTTAACTTCACACACACAGACTGATTTATTGTTTTTATATGTACTGTTTTATGTAGCTAGTAGCTATGTATGTATTTTATTTATTTATTCATACAATTATTGATTTGTATAAGTTTGTATATTTGTTTTATTTTATTTTTGTGTGTTTTGTTTGTTTTTGTGTTTTACTTTAGTTATCAGCTTTGTCTACAAATTGTTAAATTTTTTGACAATAAAGCGATGATTCATTCAGATTGTGTAATATTAGAGCGATTGTGAGAAGAGCGTTTGTTATACTTTGAAGCAAATTAAAACTTCTACTTGAAGATCCTAATTTTCATTCCATAATCTTCATTTCCTAAAAGTGTATCATCAGATGTATTCTGAATTTTACTCCTCAGATATCTTATAAACAGTATTTCATTCTTCTGAGATTCCCTACAATTCCAGTTCTGTTCATTGTATGTCTTTTTTTGTAGAAGAAATTAGCTTGCTGTTTCAGTCGACTTTTTACTAGAGACACACACGCTCATAAAGTTAATAATAGGTTCCTCCAGGCCTATTTAAAATGGATCCATTTAGTATCTACAGTATTGGCCATAATAGTTGGAACTTTTGAAAATTTATTATATTTTGTGTGCCTTTTAATTAGCATTTTATTTTCTTTTATAAAGTTGTTGTACACGAAAAACTAGTGTTAATTAATTTAAATGTTGACAAAAATTCAGCACCTGTAGTAGTTCGGAATAAAAATTTAAAAAAAGCTGGACAAAATACTTGGAACTAAATAATTTTTATTCAAAAACGATATAAAACATAACTTATTGAAACCATAATATTATAATTAATATTTGGTATGGTAACCCTTAGCATTAACTACTTCTGCCTGCCTGCATTCTTCTGGGCATTGATTCAATCAATGCCCAGAAATTATTTGTCAATTATTTGTCTGTCAATGTGAGTCCAGGCTTCAACAAGCTTATGAAATAGTTCATCAGCATTTTTGACTGTTCCAGATGCCCGAATTTTGCGATCCAGATGTTCCCATACATTTTCAATCGGGTTTAAGTCTGGACTCTGGGCCAGCCACTTTAAAACTGTGACCTTTTCTTGGTCCAACCATTCTTTTACCAATTTTGACGAATGTTTTGGATCGTTATCATGCTGGAATACAAAATTTACTGGCATAGACTCAAATGTGTAAGGCTCCATTATATTTCGCAAAATATCCCGATACATAAATCGATCCATTTTCCCCACAATTTTATGTATTGGCCCAGTACCATACTAAGAAAAGCATCCCCATACTATCTCATTACCACCTTCATGTTTAACCGTAGGTCGGATAAAATTTTTCTTGAGTCTTTCACCTTTCGGTCGTCTTACATGAAGTATTCCATCACTGGAAAACAGATTGAACTTAGATTCGTCACTGAATGAAATTTTTTCAATCTTGTACAGTCCAGTTAAGATGATCCATTGCAAATTGTAGGCGTAACTTGACATTTTTCTTCTGCAGCAAAGGTTTTTTAGCAGGTCTGTAGCTGTTAATTCCACCAGAACACAATCGCCTTCTTACCGTTCTTGTAGAGATATTAGAAGGCTCACCTTCATTTAATTTTTGTAAAATTTTGGAGGATGACAAAAATGGGTCATTCTGGGAAATATTTAAAATTCGCCTATCTACACGGGCAGTCGTGGCTTTAGGTCTTCCAGTGCTTTTACCTGGTACCACATTTACAAATATACGATATTTCTTAATTATCCGTGACAAGGTGTTCTTAGGAACGTTGTTAGTCTTTGAGCAATATTACGCTGCCTAACACCCTGATTGTAAAAATCTAAAATTCTTTGGCGAATGTCGCTGGAATAGGCATTGCCTTTTCCCATCGTAACACAAAATAAAATAAATATAAAGAACCCACTTGCATACTGGTGTGTCAAAGACTGCCTGTAAAATATATCTTTTATAAAAATTACCAAGCATTATGTCCAACACAAAAATTTAAAGTATTTCTTATTGTCTGAAACAAGATAAGGTTGAAATTCTGGTATGCTTTTTTGTTTACTTATAAATATGTTTATTGATTGGATGTACAAAAATAAAATATAAATTTAAAACATTGGAAAAATTTTAAATTTTTAAAAGTTTCAACTTTTATGGCCAATATTGTATATACTTTTAATTTATTTGTATTGTTTATTTGTATGATCTTGTATTCTTTGTATTATTTGTATGATTCTATCTTTCCATATCTTTAAGTATTTAAATTTAAGACTTTTTTATCAATGTTTCAGGAATTTACTTTATGAATATTTTTTTCATTTAAGAACAATATAATATAAATATATGCAACTTAAAAAAATATATAACGTTACTAAATTAAATTTAGTAGAAGAAAAATTAAACATATCATGAAATATCTTTAAAAATTCTGAACCGTACATTTAAAAAAAAAGAATTTAGAGAGATTCGTTTATTGTCATTCTAAATTTTGAACTATTTAATGATTTCAACATAGATATTAATATCAATTTCTTTAAAAACGATCCAATTAAAACATGTATAAAAATAGGTTTATTTTATTTGTCATCAAAATTTAATTAAAAAAAACCTTTATCGACAAAAATTAAAATTGTTTTTTTTTTATCAAAAATTATTAGAGGTATAAAAAAAAATTTTTACTAAAATCAAGAAAACTTTCTAAAAGTCCAAATAAAATATTTAGTTTAATAATCCCAAAAAAAATTATCGTGATAACAAAATATAAATTTTTATTTTATTTATTTTAAAAAGAAACCGTATTTTTTTTCAAACAAATAAATCGAATAATAAAATTTAAGATTATATACCTTACTTAAAAATAATTTTAAATTTTTAATAATTTATTTTTCTATTTGAATCGTAAAAAATTAAGAATTAGTTTTTTTATTAATATTCATAATATTAACTACATTAAAAATATTTCTATTTATCTTATATTTAAAAAAATATCTGAAAACAAAAACTATAAATTAAAAAACCTACGAATTGACTTTTTCATATATTACTTATTTGTATACTTTCAGGTACTACAAAATAATATATACAAATATTAAGTATATTTACAACTTCACTTAAATTAAACCAAAGAATATTAAATATTGGTTTATTAATAACTTATTATAGAAATAATCCCTGTATTTGTAAAAATGTTTACATAAATGACCAAATTTTATATAAAAATAGTTATATAATCTGCAACTTACCTTAGATCACAGGCACTATAATTAACGATTATGACTTAGACGTGGTCTTAAAACGACTAAATTCAGATAAATTTCACTTTTATATCACAGGCATTTGTCGCTTTCTCTCCTGCTGCACTGGTAGATGCCGCATTATATTTTATTCGGCAATTTTGCTACATTAATATGTAAATTTTTTTTAATTAAATGCATCATTTATATTCCTTTTTATAAATAATAATATAATATTAAAAAAGAAACACGTTTTTTACTGCTGATTAAATGTCAAGGGCTGACTGATCATAGGCAATTAGAAAATATTTTTTGGCTCATATACACAATATAAACCATATTTAGTTATTATTAATTTTATAATAAT
Source organism: Anthonomus grandis grandis (assembly GCF_022605725.1). Taxonomy (NCBI): domain Eukaryota; kingdom Metazoa; phylum Arthropoda; class Insecta; order Coleoptera; family Curculionidae; genus Anthonomus; species Anthonomus grandis. Next base: position 37,568,702 of record NC_065547.1, on the reverse strand, counting down.
TTTATGGTTCTATTTTTGCAAAAAATTGTACATTATAATTGTTTCCGTCCGAAAATTGTAAATTACAATGCATAATAAGCCCAATTATTCTTGTAATATTTAAGTTAAACGCACGCATTTATATAAAAGATAGAAAGGAGAGGATGGATTTTCATATATTTTAATCAGATATTAAAATGGGTAGATTTTTTAATGCTCAAGTAACGCTTCTGGTTTTGGTTGCTGTAATACAGGTATGTAAGTTTTCTATTCAATAGTTTATAACTTTTTAGGTTTTATTAAATAAATTTTAAAATTATAGCAATATATCAGGTCCTTTAATTTTTTTTAAGATTTATTTTAATTAAAATGTCAAAAAAAGGAAGTTGATAGATTGCCTTTTAAAGAGTATTGTACTTAATAGGGCAACTGACGATTTTGTAGGATTTATTTTTTAATGTTCTTTTAAAACAGTAAAGGGGAAAATAAAAATAAGAATCGTCGGCGTATAAATGGTAATGACAAAACTTTAAAAACTCGTGTAACTACTTTACAGGTGCTAATATATTAACTTGAGAGACTCCTACCACAAATGTAGGTTGAGGAAATTTTCAACTTTCTAAAACCTAAAAAACTTAGCTGAACAATTAGAAAAGCCTTTATAATAGCAAGATAGTTTAAGGAATTTCATGATAAAGTTATAGTCTTGTAAAATAAGGGCAATCAATTTATCCTCATCTCAAGTTGAAGGTAGCAAGACGGCGTTCAAATGGCGTTAAGCGACGTAATCTTTAGATAGTATTTAAGTAACATTTGAGACTATTTGTGATCATTATCCTCCAATGCAGATTCTTCTATCTGGTATTGCCTTAAACATACTTACCATCGTTTACTTTTTTTTTTTTTATTTTTTAGAGAGGTTAAAAAAATCTGCAAACAGACATCCCGGGCCGGCCCGGGATAGTGTGGGGTTAAGGCCTTTTCCAGCCCCGACCCACTAAAAACCATTCCTCTAAGTCAATTTTTCAAGGGAAGAGCACACTGGTTACATGCTTTGTCAATTTTTCAGGGGAAAAGTACACTGGTTACATGCTTAGTCAATTTTTCAAGGGAAAAGCACACTGGTTACATGCTTTGTCAATTTGTCAAGGGAAAAGCACACTGGTTACATGCTTAGTCAATTTTTCAAGGGAAAAGTACACTGGTTACATGCTTAGTCAATTTTTCAAGGGAAAAGCACACTGGTTACATGCTTTGTCAATTTTTCAGGGGAAAAGCACACTGGTTACATGCTTAGTCAATTTTTCAAGGGAAAAGTACACTGGTTACATGCTTAGTCAATTTTTCAAGGGAAAAGCACACTGGTTACATGCTTTGTCAATTTTTCAGGGGAAAAGTACACTGGTTACATGCTTAGTCAATTTTTCAAGGGAAAAGTACACTGGTTACATGCTTAGTCAATTTTTCAAGGGAAAAGCACACTGGTTACATGCTTAGTCAATTTTTCAAGGGAAAAGCACACTGGTTACATGCTTTGTCAATTTTTCAGGGGAAAAGCACACTGGTTACATGCTTAGTCAATTTTTCAAGGGAGAAGCACACTGGTTACATGCTTAGTCAATTTTTCAAGGGAAAAGCACACTGGTTACATGCTTAGTCAATTTTTCAAGGGAAAAGCACACTGGTTACATGCTTTGTCAATTTTTTAAGGGAAAAGCACACTGGTTACATGCTTAGTCAATTTTTTAAGGGAAAAGCACACTGGTTACATGCTTTGTCAATTTTTCAGGGAAAAAGCACACTGGTTACATGCTTAGTCAATTTTTCAACGGAAAAGCACACTGGTTACATGCTTTGTCAATTTTTCAGGGGAAAAGCACACTGGTTACATGCTTTGTCAATTTTTCAGGGAAAAAGCACACTGCTTACATGCTTAGTCAATTTTTTAAGGGAAAAGCACACTGGTTACATGCTTAGTCAATTTTTTAAGGGAAAAGCACACTGGTTACATGCTTTGTCAATTTTTCAGGGAAAAAGCACACTGGTTACATGCTATGTCAATTTTTCAGGGGAAAAGCACACTGGTTACATGCTTAGTCAATTTTTCAAGGGAAAAGCACACTGATTACATGCCTTGTCAATATTATTAGGTGAGTCGAGTCAAGTCACGTCAAGTTATGATTCTTTTTAATAAAATAAATAATAACTAAATAAGAAATTACTTCTTAAAATCTAAAAAGGACAATTTAAAATTACAAAAATTAACGTTTAAAATGAATATGTTACATCACAAATGTATTTGCTGCTTATCTACGATTGGATACCCTTATTTCAATTATATTATGAAGAAAACGCAATTTTAATAAGGAAATATAACGAATAAATTTCCTACAGAAACCCTGCAAGATTTTAATAAATTCTAAGTCCCTTTTTTATAAAATTAGTTTAAAGTGAAAATTTAGCAAATAATTCTGCCAATAAATATTTTGTTCGATGTCTTTTAAAACCCCTCACAATAGTGTTTGACTATCATGATCTTTATGTTAGGTTTAGCTATTAAAAGAGGTGAATTTTAATAAAGAGGAAATTTAACGAATAAATTTCCCATGCTCCCTCCTTCCTTTAAAATTGTCGAAACATAACCCCATAAAAGAAAAACACTCAATTACAACGTACCGTAGTACCTTAACGAGGGCTCATCACACTTCTGTTTTGTTTAATTGTGAATTTAACCGAATAAATTCACCAGAAAGTTTTTGAAAAAATGTTAAAAGAGCATGATAGTTTTTATTTCTATCTTAACCCGCTTAATAGTTTTGTTTAAAAGTGAATTTAACGAATAAGTTCACCGGAATATTTTGAAAAGAGAATATGAGAATTTTAATTTATATTTGTATAACTCCCTTATTAATTTTATTTAAATGTGAATTTAGCGAATAAATTCACAAAAAACTTTTGAGAAAAAATATTAAAGTTTTTCTATAAAAAATTTGTTAAAATGTTTGGCTACTTTTAAAAGGTGGAAATTTAACGAATAAATTTTCCTAATTCTCCAGAAAATGTTGAAAAAATATTAGAATTTATTAAACTCTGTATTTGTATTATAACTCCTTAGTGATTTCATGAGATGTGATGAGAGACTCCTACCACAAATGTAGGTATGATATGAAATTTTCAACTTTCTAAAACCTAAAAAACTTAGCTGAACAATTAGAAAAGCCTTTATAATAGCAAGATAGTTTAAGGAATTTCATGATTTATAAGTTATAGTCTTGTAAAATAAGTGCAATCGATTTATCCTCATCTCAAGTTGAAGGTAGCAAGACGACGTCAAATGGCGTTAAGCGACGTAATCTTTAGGTAGTATTTAAGTAACATTTGAGACTGTTTGTGATCATTATCCTCCAATGCAGATTCTTCTATCTGGTATTGCCTTAAACATACTTACCATCGTTTATTTTTTTTTTTTTTATTTTTTAGAGAGGTTAAAAAAATCTGCAAACAGACATCCCGGGCCGGCCCGGGATAGTGTGGGGTTAAGGCCTTTTCCAGCCCCGACCCACTAAATACCATTCCTCTAAGTCAATTTTTCAAGGGAAAAGCACACTGGTTACATGCTTAGTCAATTTTTCGGGGGAAAAGCACACTGGTTACATGCTTTGTCAATTTTTCAAGGGAAAAGCACACTGGTTACATGCTTAGTCAATTTTTCAAGGAAAAAGGACACTGGTTACATGCTTAGTCAATTTTTCAAGGGAAAAGCACACTGGTTACATGCTTTGTCAATTTTTCAGGGGAAAAGCACACTGGTTACATGCTTAGTCAATTTTTCAAGGGAAAAGCACACTGGTTACATGCTTTGTCAATTTTTCAGGGGAAAAGTACACTGGTTACATGCTTAGTCAATTTTTCAAGGGAAAAGCACACTGGTTACATGCTTTGTCAATTTGTCAAGGGAAAAGCACACTGGTTACATGCTTAGTCAATTTTTCAAGGGAAAAGTACACTGGTTACATGCTTAGTCAATTTTTCAAGGGAAAAGCACACTGGTTACATGCTTTGTCAATTTTTCAGGGGAAAAGCACACTGGTTACATGCTTAGTCAATTTTTCAAGGGAAAAGTACACTGGTTACATGCTTAGTCAATTTTTCAAGGGAAAAGCACACTGGTTACATGCTTTGTCAATTTTTCAGGGGAAAAGTACACTGGTTACATGCTTAGTCAATTTTTCAAGGGAAAAGTACACTGGTTACATGCTTAGTCAATTTTTCAAGGGAAAAGCACACTGGTTACATGCTTAGTCAATTTTTCAAGGGAAAAGCACACTGGTTACATGCTTTGTCAATTTTTCAGGGGAAAAGCACACTGGTTACATGCTTAGTCAATTTTTCAAGGGAGAAGCACACTGGTTACATGCTTAGTCAATTTTTCAAGGGAAAAGCACACTGGTTACATGCTTAGTCAATTTTTCAAGGGAAAAGCACACTGGTTACATGCTTTGTCAATTTTTTAAGGGAAAAGCACACTGGTTACATGCTTAGTCAATTTTTTAAGGGAAAAGCACACTGGTTACATGCTTTGTCAATTTTTCAGGGAAAAAGCACACTGGTTACATGCTTAGTCAATTTTTCAACGGAAAAGCACACTGGTTACATGCTTTGTCAATTTTTCAGGGGAAAAGCACACTGGTTACATGCTTTGTCAATTTTTCAGGGAAAAAGCACACTGCTTACATGCTTAGTCAATTTTTTAAGGGAAAAGCACACTGGTTACATGCTTAGTCAATTTTTTAAGGGAAAAGCACACTGGTTACATGCTTTGTCAATTTTTCAGGGAAAAAGCACACTGGTTACATGCTATGTCAATTTTTCAGGGGAAAAGCACACTGGTTACATGCTTAGTCAATTTTTCAAGGGAAAAGCACACTGATTACATGCCTTGTCAATATTATTAGGTGAGTCGAGTCAAGTCACGTCAAGTTATGATTCTTTTTAATAAAATAAATAATAACTAAATAAGAAATTACTTCTTAAAATCTAAAAAGGACAATTTAAAATTACAAAAATTAACGTTTAAAATGAATATGTTACATCACAAATGTATTTGCTGCTTATCTACGATTGGATACCCTTATTTCAATTATATTATGAAGAAAACGCAATTTTAATAAGGAAATATAACGAATAAATTTCCTACAGAAACCCTGCAAGATTTTAATAAATTCTAAGTCCCTTTTTTATAAAATTAGTTTAAAGTGAAAATTTAGCAAATAATTCTGCCAATAAATATTTTGTTCGATGTCTTTTAAAACCCCTCACAATAGTGTTTGACTATCATGATCTTTATGTTAGGTTTAGCTATTAAAAGAGGTGAATTTTAATAAAGAGGAAATTTAACGAATAAATTTCCCATGCTCCCTCCTTCCTTTAAAATTGTCGAAACATAACCCCATAAAAGAAAAACACTCAATTACAACGTACCGTAGTACCTTAACGAGGGCTCATCACACTTCTGTTTTGTTTAATTGTGAATTTAACCGAATAAATTCACCAGAAAGTTTTTGAAAAAATGTTAAAAGAGCATGATAGTTTTTATTTCTATCTTAACCCGCTTAATAGTTTTGTTTAAAAGTGAATTTAACGAATAAGTTCACCGGAATATTTTGAAAAGAGAATATGAGAATTTTAATTTATATTTGTATAACTCCCTTATTAATTTTATTTAAATGTGAATTTAGCGAATAAATTCACAAAAAACTTTTGAGAAAAAATATTAAAGTTTTTCTATAAAAAATTTGTTAAAATGTTTGGCTACTTTTAAAAGGTGGAAATTTAACGAATAAATTTTCCTAATTCTCCAGAAAATGTTGAAAAAATATTAGAATTTATTAAACTCTGTATTTGTATTATAACTCCTTAGTGATTTCATGAGATGTGATGAGAGACTCCTACCACAAATGTAGGTATGATATGAAATTTTCAACTTTCTAAAACCTAAAAAACTTAGCTGAACAATTAGAAAAGCCTTTATAATAGCAAGATAGTTTAAGGAATTTCATGATTTATAAGTTATAGTCTTGTAAAATAAGTGCAATCGATTTATCCTCATCTCAAGTTGAAGGTAGCAAGACGACGTCAAATGGCGTTAAGCGACGTAATCTTTAGGTAGTATTTAAGTAACATTTGAGACTGTTTGTGATCATTATCCTCCAATGCAGATTCTTCTATCTGGTATTGCCTTAAACATACTTACCATCGTTTATTTTTTTTTTTTTTATTTTTTAGAGAGGTTAAAAAAATCTGCAAACAGACATCCCGGGCCGGCCCGGGATAGTGTGGGGTTAAGGCCTTTTCCAGCCCCGACCCACTAAATACCATTCCTCTAAGTCAATTTTTCAAGGGAAAAGCACACTGGTTACATGCTTAGTCAATTTTTCGGGGGAAAAGCACACTGGTTACATGCTTTGTCAATTTTTCAAGGGAAAAGCACACTGGTTACATGCTTAGTCAATTTTTCAAGGAAAAAGGACACTGGTTACATGCTTAGTCAATTTTTCAAGGGAAAAGCACACTGGTTACATGCTTTGTCAATTTTTCAGGGGAAAAGCACACTGGTTACATGCTTAGTCAATTTTTCAAGGGAAAAGCACACTGGTTACATGCTTTGTCAATTTTTCAGGGGAAAAGTGCACTGGTTACATGCTTAGTCAATTTTTCAAGGGAAAAGCACACTGGTTACATGCTTAGTCAATTTTTCAAGGAAAAAGGACACTGGTTACATGCTTAGTCAATTTTTCAAGGGAAAAGCACACTGGTTACATGCTTTGTCAATTTTTCAGGGGAAAAGCACACTGGTTACATGCTTAGTCAATTTTTCAAGGGAAAAGCACACTGGTTACATGCTTTGTCAATTTTTCAGGGGAAAAGTGCACTGGTTACATGCTTAGTCAATTTTTCAAGGGAAAAGCACACTGGTTACATGCTTTGTCAATTTTTCAGGGGAAAAGCACACTGGTTACATGCTTAGTCAATTTTTCAAGGGAAAAGCACACTGGTTACATGCTTAGTCAATTTTTCAAGGGAAAAGCACACTGGTTACATGCTTTGTCAATTTTTCAGGGGAAAAGTGCACTGGTTACATGCTTTGTCAATTTTTCAGGGGAAAAGTGCACTGGTTACATGCTTAGTCAATTTTTCAAAAGCACACTGGTTACATGCTTTGTCAATTTTTCAGGGGAAAAGCACACTGGTTACATGCTTAGTCAATTTTTCAAGGGAAAAGCACACTGGTTACATGCTTTGTCAATTTTTCAGGGGAAAAGTGCACTGGTTACATGCTTTGTCAATTTTTCAGGGGAAAAGTGCACTGGTTACATGCTTAGTCAATTTTTCAAGGGAAAAGCACACTGGTTACATGCTTTGTCAATTTTTCAGGGGAAAAGTGCACTGGTTACATGCTTTGTCAATTTTTCAGGGGAAAAGTGCACTGGTTACATGCTTAGTCAATTTTTCAAAAGCACACTGGTTACATGCTTTGTCAATTTTTCAGGGGAAAAGCACACTGGTTACATGCTTAGTCAATTTTTCAAGGGAAAAGCACACTGGTTACATGCTTTGTCAATTTTTCAGGGGAAAAGTGCACTGGTTACATGCTTTGTCAATTTTTCAGGGGAAAAGTGCACTGGTTACATGCTTAGTCAATTTTTCAAGGGAAAAGCACACTGGTTACATGCTTTGTCAATTTTTCAGGGGAAAAGCACACTGGTTACATGCTTAGTCAATTTTTCAAGGGAAAAGCACACTGGTTACATGCTTTGTCAATTTTTCAGGGGAAAAGTGCACTGGTTACATGCTTAGTCAATTTTTCAAGGGAAAAGCACACTGGTTACATGCTTAGTCAATTTTTCAAGGAAAAAGGACACTGGTTACATGCTTAGTCAATTTTTCAAGGGAAAAGCACACTGGTTACATGCTTAGTCAATTTTTCGGGGGAAAAGCACACTGGTTACATGCTTTGTCAATTTTTCAAGGGAAAAGCACACTGGTTACATGCTTAGTCAATTTTTCAAGGAAAAAGGACACTGGTTACATGCTTAGTCAATTTTTCAAGGGAAAAGCACACTGGTTACATGCTTTGTCAATTTTTCAGGGGAAAAGCACACTGGTTACATGCTTAGTCAATTTTTCAAGGGAAAAGCACACTGGTTACATGCTTTGTCAATTTTTCAGGGGAAAAGTGCACTGGTTACATGCTTAGTCAATTTTTCAAGGGAAAAGCACACTGGTTACATGCTTAGTCAATTTTTCAAGGGAAAAGCACACTGGTTACATGCTTTGTCAATTTTTCAGGGGAAAAGCACACTAGTTACATGCTTAGTCAATTTTTCAAGGGAAAAGCACACTGGTTACATGCTTAGTCAATTTTTCAAGGGAAAAGCACACTGGTTACATGCTTAGTCAATTTTTCAAGGGAAAAGCACACTGGTTACATGCTTTGTCAATTTTTCAGGGGAAAAGCACACTGGTTACATGCCTAGTCAATTTTTCAAGCGAAAAACACACTGGTTACATGCTTAGTCAATTTTTCAAGGGAAAAGCACACTTGTTACATGCTTAGTCAATTTTTCAAGGGAAAAGCACACTGGTTACATGCTTTGTCAATTTTTCAGGAGAAAAGCACACTGGTTACATGCTTAGTCAATTTTTCAACGGAAAAGCACACTGGTTACATGCTTTGTCAATTTTTCAGGGGAAAAGCACACTGGTTACATGCTTTGTCAATTTTTCAGGGAAAAAGCACACTGGTTACATGCTTTGTCAATTTTTCAGGGGAAAAGCACACTGGTTACATGCTTAGTCAATTTTTCAAGGGAAAAGCACACTGATTACATGCCTTGTCAATATTATTAGGTGAGTCGAGTCAAGTCACGTCAAGTTATGATTCTTTTTAATAAAATAAATAATAACTAAATAAGAAATTACTTCTTAAAATCTAAAAAGGACGCTTTAAAATTACAAAAATAACGTTTAAAATGAAAATGTTACATCACTAATGTATTTGCTGCTTATCTACGATTGGATACCCTTATTTCAATTATATTATGAAGAAAACGCAATTTTAATAAGGAAATTTAACGAATAAATTTCCTACAGAAACCCTGTAAGATTTTAATAAATTCTAAGTCCCTTTTTTATAAAATTAGTTTAAAGTGAAAATTTAGCAAATAATTCTGCCAATAAATATTTTGTTCGATGTCTTTTAAAACCCCTCACAATAGTGTTTGACTATCATGATCTTTATGTTAGGTTTAGCTATTAAAAGAGGTGAATTTTAATAAAGAGGAAATTTAACGAATAAATTTCCCATGCTCCCTCCTTCCTTTAAAATTGTCGAAACATAACCCCATAAAAGAAAAACACTCAATTACAACGTACCGTAGTACCTTAACGAGGGCTCATCACACTTCTGTTTTGTTTAATTGTGAATTTAACCGAATAAATTCACCAGAAAGTTTTTGAAAAAATGTTAAAAGAGCATGATAGTTTTTATTTCTATCTTAACCCGCTTAATAGTTTTGTTTAAAAGTGAATTTAACGAATAAGTTCACCGGAATATTTTGAAAAGAGAATATGAGAATTTTAATTTATATTTGTATAACTCCCTTATTAATTTTATTTAAATGTGAATTTAGCGAATAAATTCACAAAAAACTTTTGAGAAAAAATATTAAAGTTTTTCTATAAAAAATTTGTTAAAATGTTTGGCTACTTTTAAAAGGTGGAAATTTAACGAATAAATTTTCCTAATTCTCCAGAAAATGTTGAAAAAATATTAGAATTTATTAAACTCTGTATTTGTATTATAACTCCTTAGTGATTTCATGTAGATGTGAATTTAGCGAATAAATTCACTGCATTATTTTGAAAAGAGAATATGAGAATTTTTCTTTATATGTTAACCCCTTATTAATTTTCTTTAAATGTGAATTTAGCGAATAAATCCACAAAAAACTTTTGAGAAAAAATTTATTTGTAAAAATATTTAACTATTTTAAAAGGTAAAAATGTAACGAATAAATTTTCCTAATTTTTCAGAAAATTTTGAAAAAGTATTAGAAATTATTAAACTCCGTATTTGTATTATAACCCCTTAGCGATTCCATGTAGATGTGAATTTAGCGAATAAATTCACTGCAATATTTTGAAAAGAGAATATGAGAATTTTTCTTTATATGTTAACCCCCTTATTAATTTTATTTAAATGTGAATTTAGCGAATAAATCCACAAAAAACTTTTTAGAAAAATTATTAAAGTTTTTCTATGAAAAATTTTTAAAAATGTTTTACTATTTTAAACGGTGAGAATTTAGCCAATAAATTTCCCAGTTCCCAGAGAATTTTGAAAAAATATTAGAATTTATTAATCTCTGTATTTGTATTATAGCCCCTTAGTGATTTCATGTGAATTTAGCGAATAAATTCACTGCAATATTTTGAAAAGAGAATATGAGAATTTTTCTTTATATGTTAACCCCCTTATTAATTTTATTTAAATGTGAATTTAGCGAATAAATCCACAAAAAACTTTTGAGAAAAAAAATGAGAGTTTTTCTATGAAAAATTTGTAAAAATATTTAAATATTTTAAAAGGTGAAAATTTAACGAATAAATTTTCCTAATTTTCCAGAAAATTTTGAATGTGAATTTAGCGAATAAATTCACTGCAATATTTTGAAAAGAGAATATGAGAATTTTTCTTTATACCCCTTATTAATTTTATTTAAATGTGAATTTAGCGAATAAATCCACAAAAAACTTTTGAGAAAAAATATTAAAGTTTTTCTATAAAAAATTTGTAAAAATGTTTGGCTACTTTAAAAAGGTGGAAATTTAGCGAATAAATTTCCCAGTTTCCAGAAAATTTTGAAGAAATATTAAAATTTATTAAACTCCGTATTTGTATTATAACCCCTTAATGATTTCATGTAGCTGTGAATTTAGCGAATAAATTCACTGCAATATTTTGAAAAGAGAATTTTTCTTTACATGTTAACCCCCTTATTAATTTTATTTAAATGTGAATTTAGCGAATAAATCCACAAAAAACTTTTGAGAAAAAATATTAAAGTTTTTCTATAAGAAATTTATGAAAATGTTTTAACTATTTTAAACGGTGAGAATTTAGCAAATAAATTTCCCAGTTCCCAGAGAATTTTGAAAAAGTATTAGAATTTATTAAACTCCGTATTTGTATTATAACCTCTTAGTGATTTTATGTAGCTGTGAATTTAGCGAATAAATTCACTGCAATATTTTGAAAAGAGAATATGAGAATTTTTCTTTATATGTTAACCCCTTTATTATTTTTATTTAAATGTGAATTTAGCGAATAAATCCACAAAAAACTTTTGAGAAAAAATATTAAAGATTTTCTATAAGATATTTATAAAAATGTTTTAACTATTTTAAACGGTGAGAATTTAGCGAATAAATTTCCCAGTTTCCAGAAAATTTTGAAAAAATATTAGAATTTATTAAACTCCGTATTTGTATTATAACCTCTTAGTGATTTCATGTAGCTGTGAATTTAGCGAATAAATTCACTGCAATATTTTGAAAAGAGAATTTTTCTTTATATGTTAACCCCCTTATTAATTTTATTTAAATGTGAATTTAGCGAATAAATCCACAAAAAACTTTTGAGAAAAAATATTAAAGGTTTTCTATAAGAAATTTATAAAAATATTTTAACTATTTTAAACGGTGAGAATTTAGCGAATAAATTTCCCAGTTCCCAGAGAATTTTGAAAAAGTATTAGAATTTATTAAACTCCGTATTTGTATTATAACCTCTTAGTGATTTCATGTAGCTGCGAATTTAGCGAATAAATTCACTGCAATATTTTGAAAAGAGAATATGAGAATTTTTCTTTATATGTTAACCCCTTTATTATTTTTATTTAAATGTGAATTTAGCGAATAAATCCACAAAAAACTTTTTAGAAAAGTTATTAAACTTTTTCTATGAAAAATGTTTAAAAATCTTTTACTTTTAATTTACTTATTAATTTTATTTAAATGTGAATTTAGCGAATAAATCCACAAAAAACTTTTTAGAAAAATTATTAAACTTTTTCTATGAAAAATGTTTAAAAATCTTTTACTTTTAATTTACTTATTAATTTTATTTAAATGTGAATTTAGCGAATAAATCCACAAAAAACTTTTGAGAAAAAATATTAAAGATTTTCTATAAGAAATTTGTAAAAATGTTTTAACTATTTTAAACGGTGAGAATTTAGCGAATAAATTTCCCAGTTCCCAGAGAATTTTGAAAAAGTATTAGAATTTATTAAACTCCGTATTTGTATTATAACCTCTTAGTGATTTCATGTAGCTGTGAATTTAGCGAATAAATTCACTGCAATATTTTGAAAAGAGAATATGAGAATTTTTCTTTATATGTTAACCCCTTTATTATTTTTATTTAAATGTGAATTTAGCGAATAAATCCACAAAAAACTTTTTAGAAAAATTATTAAACTTTTTCTATGAAAAATGTTTAAAAATGTTTTACCATTTTTAAACGGTGAGAATTTAGCGAATAAATTTTCCAGTTTCCAGAAAATGTTGAAAAAATATTAGAATATATTAAACTCCGTATTTGTATTAGGTATAACCCCTTAGTGATTTCATATAGATGTGAATTTAGCGAATAAATTCACTGCAATATTTTGAAAAGAGAATATGAATGTATGAAAATATGAATTTTTCTTTATATGTTAACCCTCTTATTAATTTTATTTAAATGTGAATTTGGCGAATAAATCCACAAAAAAAATCTTTTGAGAAAAAATATGAGAGTTTTTCTATGAAAAATTTGTAATAATATTTAACTATTTTAAAAGGTGAAAATTTAACGAATAAATTTTCCTAATTCTCCAGAAAATGTTGAAAAAATAGTAGAATTTATTAAACTCCGTATTTGTACTATAACCCCTTAGTGATTCCATGTAAATGTGAATTTAGCGAATAAATTAACTGCAATATTTTGAAAAGAGAATTTTTCTTTATATGTTAACCCCTTTGTTAATTTTATTTAAATGTGAATTTAGCGAATAAATCCACAAAAAACTTTTCAGAAAAAATATGAGTGTTTTTCTATGAAAAATTTGTAGTAATATTTAACTATTTTAAAAGGTGAAAATTTAACGAATAAATTTTCCTAATTCTCCAGAAAATGTTAAAAAATATTAGAATTTATTAAACTCCGTATTTGTACTATAACCCCTTAGTGATTCCATGTAGATGTGAATTTAGCGAATAAATTCACTGCAATATTTTGAAAAGAGAATATGAAAATTTTTCTTTATATTATTATGTTAACCCCCTTATTAATTTTATTTAAATGTGAATTTAGCGAATAAATCTACAAAAAACTTTTCAGAAAAAATATGAGAATTTTTCTATGAAAAATTTGTAAAAATATTTAACTATTTTAAAAGGTGAAAATTTAACGAATAAATTTTCCTAATTTTCCAGAAAATTTTGAAAAAATATTAGAATTTATTGAACTCCGTATTTGTATTATAACCCCTTAGTGATTCCATGTAGATGTGAATTTAGCGAATAAATTCACTGCAATATTTTGAAAAGAGAATATGAGAATTTTTCTTTATATTATTATGTTAACCCCCTTATTAATTTTATTTAAATGTGAATTTAGCGAATAAATCATCAAAAAACTTTTCAGAAAAAATATGAGAATTTTTCTATGAAAAATTTGTAAAAATATTTAACTATTTTAAAAGGTGAAAATTTAACGAATAAATTTTCCTAATTTTCCAGAAAATTTTGAATGTGAATTTAGCGAATAAATTCACTGCAATGTTTTGAAAAGAGAATATGAGAATTTTTCTTTATATATTAACCTCTGTGAGTTTTTCTATGAAAAATTTGTAAAAATATTTAACTATTTTAAAAGATGAAAATTTAACGAATAAATTTTCCTAATTTTTCAGAAAATTTTGAAAAAATATTAGAATTTATTAAACTCTGTATTTGTATTATAACTCCTTAGTGATTCCATGTAGATGTGAATTTAGCGAATAAATCCACAAAAAACTTTTGAGAAATAAAATGAGAGTTTTTCTATGAAAAATTTGTAAAAATATTTAACTTTTTTAAAAGGTGAAAATTTAACGAATAAATTCACTGCAATATTTTGAAAAGAGAATATGAGAATTTTTCTTTACATGTTAACCCCCTCATTAATTTTATTTAAATGTGAATTTAGCGAATAAATCCACAAAAAACTTTTGAGAAAAAATATGAAAATTTTTCTATGAAAAATTTGTAAAAATATTTAACTATAACGAATAAATTTTCCTTATTTTCCAGAAAATGTTGAAAAAATATTAGAATTTATTGAACTCCGTATTTGTATTATAACCCCTTAGTGATTCCATGTAGATGTGAATTTAGCGAATAAATTCACTGCAATATTTTGAAAAGAGAATATGCTAATTTTTCTTTATATGTTAACCCCTTTATTAATTTTATTTAAATGTGAATTTAGCGAATAAATCCACAAAAACTTTTAAGAAAAAAGATGAGAGTTTTTCTATGAAAAATTTGTAAAAATGTTTGGCTACTTTAAAAAGGTGGAAATTTAGCGAATAAATTTCCCAGTTTCCAGAAAATTTTGAAGAAATATTAAAGTTTATTAAACTCCGTATTTGTATTATAACCCTTTAGTGATTCCATGTAGATGTGAATTTAGCGAATAAATCCTTAAAAAACTTCTGAGAAAAAATATGAAAGTTTTTCTATGAAAAATTTGTAAAAATATTTAACTATTTTAAAAGGTGGAAATTTAGCGAATAAATTTCCCAGTTTCCAGAAAATTTTGAAGAAATATTAGAATTTATTAAACTCCGTATTTGTATTATAACCTCTTAGTGATTCCATGTAGATGTGAATTTAGCGAATAAATCCACAAAAAACTTTTCAAAAAAAATAATAAAATTTTTGATGATGTTAAAAATGTTTTACTATTTTAAAAGGAAGGAAGGAGAAAATTTAGCGAATAAATTTTCCAGTTGCCAGAAAATTTTGAAAAAGTATTAGAATTAATTAAACTCTTTTATTATAACCCCTTAGTGATTTCACGTAAATGTGAATTCATCGAATAAATTCACATAATTTATTTTATTTCTTCATGCAAAATAAAGCGAATCCAATCGTAAATAAGCATGCTAAAAAAATCAACACTAACCAGAATTGGTTATACAAAAATAAAATAGTAATTCAAATTTAAAATTTGAATTGATTTTATTGTTACTAGAATTGTTTTATTCTTTAAATTTAGTGAATAAATCCACAATAAATTTGATATTAAAATATTAATTAACATTTTTTGCATCTGTATTAAGTACATATCTATACTTCAAAATAAATTGCATGCAATTGTAAAAAAAAATCAGTACTTACCTTATACTCCAACAGTTCAGGAACCACATTAAAACACACACTCACAAAACACTGATAGTGTATCACCATGGGACCCACAAAACAAACACTTTCTTCCGACCTACTCCTACCGATGTCGGAACAAGACTAAATGAACTGAAGCGAAATTGGTTGGCCCGAACTCCCACCCCCGAAAGACTCCACGCTGTCAGTAGAGGGGGGTGCGCGCGTCTTTACTTTCACTTTTCGTGCGTATTATAAGTTAGTTTATTTCTTATTTCAGTGAAATTTAAAAAAAAAAAACAAAATAAGTAAAAAAAAATTATAAAATAAATAATACTTCAGTACAAACTTTTTAATTTACTAGACCTATAATCAGTGCTTGAAAGCTCTGGCCTCGAGGTTATATAATATAAATTAAAAAAAAACGTATAACAATGATACTTAAATAAATAATTAATATCTAAATATATCTTAACTAGTTTAACAAACTTTTTAAATTTATTTGTAATTCTTATATTTTCGGGAATTGTATTGTACACTTAGGATTTAAGTCATAGAATCACAGAATAAACGATCTCACAGAAGCGAAGGCTTGCGTCGGCTCCTTTGATATCCGTGAACCAGTTTTTTATAAGCCCAACTGACAGATGCACCCGGCGCAAATACACTGAGATATCTCGTAAAGTTGTAGTAAACGCATACACTGAACGAAGTGCTTTTATTTTTAAAATCAAAATGGTTATATTCATATAATACGGGAGCAAACTACAAAATTTAGTTACATTTCAAATAGGATTTTTTTTTGTTAAGGCCTTTATTGGTCCTTGCTTTTTAGAATAATTATAATAATTATTATTTTTATAAAAATTGTTATTTGACAGTTTTGATACACGATAGGGGTGTAGGTTAGTATACTTTTAATTTGTTTTGGAATGGAATTTTTGTCTTAGTTGTTTTATGATAATGGTAAATAATATTTGCCTTTAGTAAGGCACTAGCTGAGAAAAAGTCTGCTATTTGTGTGATGTTAATATGTTAACAATATACATATACATATGTACATAGGTAGGTATTTTTAAATTAAAATTTAGCTGGAAGGTTTATACGCAGGTATGTTTTCTCGTATGTTTTAAACACAACACATTTAAGAGTAGGTGTCATCGGCTTTTATATATTTATATATAAAAAGATATATGTATGTATTATTATATGTATAGATATGAAGGTACCACACATACGTCCATATTTTATAAAGGTATTATACGTAGTATGGTCGCCGTCCATTATGATAGTCTGGAACAAAATATAAGACTTTTAAGGGTTTTACTACTACTATGTTATGCACTTGCATGGGTAAACCAGTCCATAAAAAGACAGATAATTGAAAATTAAAGTCATTATTCTTTGTCACATTATACTGTATACCTAAATCAACCTTAATATTTTTATCTATGTACAATGCTATGTACCTGCACGTATGTACACATACATAGATACATATGGTATAGGTATATACATATATGTTTATTAAATTAGATAATGTTTATTCTGTATTTATTTGCATGACACGACAAATTAATTAGGGAATATTCTGAACTTTTCAAAGCTTTTAAACAACCATAATTAATAATGAATAATACATAATAATGTAACTTTTCTATACCTACTTTCTTTTATTATTGTTATTGCTCACCTTCTAATATCCCTAGGAAACGAAAATAAACTTTTTCCAGCGACGCTTTTGGCAAAACAACCCCTATACGCACAGAAGGTTGGCATTTTAATATTTTTTTTTTAAGTTTTTAGCACAACACAAATGAAAGAAAAAACAAAA
Source organism: Anthonomus grandis grandis (assembly GCF_022605725.1). Lineage (NCBI taxonomy): Eukaryota > Metazoa > Arthropoda > Insecta > Coleoptera > Curculionidae > Anthonomus > Anthonomus grandis. The sequence continues at coordinate 37,551,415 of NC_065547.1, read as the reverse complement.
AGTCACAGAGCACAGAGTTAAACCCCAAAACAAGGTAATGTGTAATACCTACTTAACAAAAATAAAATAAAAAACGACAAATTATAAAATATCGCAAATATACACACTAACGCTCGTACTAATACACTAATTATGACCCGATACCCCACGTGGGCGACGACAGTTGTACCCGTTAGAATGGGGGTAAATGGGAGGAGCCTGAACGAAAAACCGGTACGGTAGAAAGGGCTAGCCTTCGCTTCTGTGAGATCGTTTATTCTGTGATAGAGTGCAATAAAATCTATTTTTCCGTGATCAAGTAGCAAATGTGGTATTATTCTCTCAGAATATTATTTTCTATCAAAATGCGTAATAATATACTAATTTTATTGTCCCATTTAATATAAAAAATTTAGTGTTGCTTCCTGTTAAACCGAAAGTAATGAAAAATAACAGAATAAGTCAAAAGATGCTCTTCTAACTATTCTATCGATATACTAAAATTCATTTCTTTATCTTGAAAAGTAAAAAAGTTCCCTTCTTCCTGTGTCACTCAGTATATTTGGAATTGAAGTGAGAATGCTACTTTTTATATTCAACAAGTCATCATAGAACACTTTAAATGAACTAAAATAGTCTTTAAACGTCGTTCTACATAAATATTTGACGTCTTCCAGGCGTCTTTTTTAATTCCGTTTAAGACGTCTTTTAGCGTTATTTAGTACGTCTCAGCGATGTCGGATGTGACATTTGTACATTATTCTAACGTCAAAATGAGTCTTCATATAGACCAAAAGGTACGAAAAACGACATCTTCTTAGTTACCTGGGAAAGAATCATGAATTGAGCCGAGCATGCCTATTAATGCTTCCGCCCGTCTACTATGGAATTACGCAGACGTTCTAATACACCCTGCGTATTTCGTATAATTTCACACTACGAGGGCAGGTCAATAAGTCCGTGACTTTTATGATAAAATACAGGTTTTTATATAAAAAGTTATTTTATTTTTCAACATAGTCTCCTTTGAGTTCCATACACTTAGTCCAACGTTTCTCCAATTTTTTTATCCCTTCGGAAAAATATGATTTGTCGAGGTCATCAAAATAGGCATTTGTTTGAGAGATGATTTCGTCGTTAGAGTCAAATCTCTTTCCGCCGAGCCATTTCTTTAAGTTTGGGAATAGGAAATAGTCACTGGGGGCTGAATCTGGAGAATAGGGCGGATGAGGAAGTAATTCGTAACCTAATTCATGGATTTTTGCCATGGAAACTGCACATGTGTGGACCCTTGCATTGTCCTGGTGGAAAAGAACTTTTTTTTGGCCAAATGTGGTCTTTTTTCTTTCAGTTCCTCATTGAATCTATCCAAGAAGTTGGTATAATATTCTCCATTGATTGTTTTCCCCTTTTGAAGATAGTCAATGTGGATTATACCGCGTGCATCCCAAAAAACGGTCGCCATGACTTTATTGGCTGACAAATCCACCTTTGCCTTCTTGGGCGCCGATTCACCCCGAGAAATCCACTCTTTTGACTGCTGTTTGGTCTCCGGCGTGTTGTGGTGGATCAACGTCGCAAAAATTCGTCCGTATTGCGGTTGTATAACGCCAAACACTCCTGAGAAATTGCGTTTGTGGTCGATTGTGAGCAAACGCGGCACCCATCTTGCGGAAAGCTTTCTCATACCCAAATGATCATTCAAAATTGAAACTACTGAACCATGTGAGATGCCTATGGCTTCCACAATCTCTCTCACTTGCAATTTCCGATCGGCTAAAACCATATCGTGAATTTTTTCGATTGTTTTAGATGTAGAGACCTCGACTGGGCGTCCAGAACGTTCGGCATCTTCCGTGCTTGTACGGCCACATCGACATTCAGTAAACCACTTCTTTACCATGGAAATGGATGGTGCAGAGTCCCCATAATATTTATCAAGCTTAGCCTTGGTTTTTTTAGAGTTTTAAGGTGCCTTTGTTTTAATTTAATGATGTCGGCTAATTAAACTGAAATGAACAGGGGCTCCATCATGTATGAATCCTACTTGATTCCTTAACTCATATCTGCAAGCATTCCACGTAGAACTGCTTCGAGAAAGTTTAAATAAAATCCCATAGTAAGCCTTCCTAATAGAAAAAAATGGGCCTACTAGATAATCATCAATAATTCCTTCAATTAATGTACGGTTATTAAACGAAAATGTATTTTGTTTATGGCATGGATTTATAACTTCGGATTTATTGCAATATTCTGGAAAAATCAACCAAAATTTGTCAATCTCGTACTCGTTTATCGGATATTTTTCGATTTCTTTTGATGAATTTTAGAAATTTAATAAAAAATGTTTTCTTTGATAAGTTTTAATAAATTCTATTCTGTTTTTATTGTTAATAACGCTATATCCTAAATGATCTTAATAATGCTACGACGACTGATAATGAATAGAAAGTGTACTACGGTATTGCCAAATGAAAAAGCGAAAAATCAAAATAACTCGAATTCTCACATAAGTGACGCACTGTAATTGTCTAACACAAACAATTTACTTTAAGGTAAAATGAAAATCCTGCAGTCTCCCTCCACTTATGTATTAAACATTAGTTACCGTAAAATGGGGTTGTTTGGGACGTCGGGGTAATATGAGACGCAACAACTCATGTTCTAATTTTGCTAGTGGCAACAACGCAAATATAAACATAACCTCAATTTAATGTTTTCGGTAGTTAAAGAGCAACAGGTTAATAAATAAATCACATTAATTCTTTCTAAATTGATGATATTTCAGAAGTGGTGGTCAGAAACACGGCAAAAATAAGTGTTCAAAACTTTATCTGTAAAAGGTAGTCGAAAGGTAAGTGTAAGTAATTATTTTTTTTTATTTAGTTTCGTATGTTTTATAAATATTGCCAAAATTGTTACCTGCTTTTAGATCTTTTTTTTAGTTTTTAAACTAAATTTTTCTAAAAGGGCATGATTTTGGGTAACTTGGGACAACCATTGCTCCATGTTAGCCCGTGTCTCAAGTTACCCCATACTATTTAAAGTTTGTTCCAATCCATCAAAAAACCTCCCGAAACGGTCCCAAAAGTGTTTTCACACGCATGCGCAGTGATTATATGTTTTTTTTTTTTTTAAATTAAACCACTGGGCATGCGCGTGACACTTTTGAGACCGTTTCAGGGCGGTTTTTTGATGGGTTGGAACAAACCTTTAATCTGTTTTGTTTTCAGGAATGTTGATGCCAAGAAAATATATTCGCAAAGTGGGCTCTAAAAAACATCATGACTTTGAAAAAAAAAATATGGAAAGTGCTATAAAGGACGTGCAATCTGGAATGTCCTATAGAACAGCTTCTGAAAAATGGAAGGTAACCAAATCAACTTTACAGAGAAGATGTACAAAGCAGAATTTAGAGAGTTATGGAAGACCTACAGTTTTGAAAAAAGCGGAAGAAGACGAACTTATTAGAGGGATAACCACAGCAGCTGAATGGGGATTTCCCTTATCTCACTTTGAAATAAGGTGCATGGTGAAACGATATCTGGATATTAAGGGTGTCATAGAAAAACGATTTAAAGAAAATTTTTCTGGGCCCGATTGGTTTTATCATTTTATCATTATGTGAGCTATCCACAAGATTATGTGAAAATATCAAATCATCTAGGGCAGAAGTGGATGAAAACATGTTAAGGAAATATTTTTAAAATTTAGCGGTTTCGCTTGAAAGCATTCGACCGTATCTAATAATAAACTATGATGAGACTAATCTGACCGATGACCCTGGGAAACAGAAGGCCATAGTTAGGCGAGGCTGTAAACGTCCCGAAAGAGTATTGGACTCTAGCAAAAGCAGCACCTCCGTAATGTTGGCAGGGACCGCATCCGGAAAGCTCGTACCATGGTATGTCGTTTACAAAGCTGAACATTTGTACGACACTTGGCGGCAAGGAGGTCCAAGAGGAACCAGGTATAACCGATCGAAGAGTGGTTGGTTTGACGGGGTGATTTTTGAAGATTGGTTCAGCAAGATTGCTCTGAAATACTTTCAAAAATATGACAGGGATGTTCCAAAAATGTTAATCGGGGACAACTTAGCTTCACATTTATCTATAAATGTGATAAACCTCTGCAAAGCATTTAATATTCGTTTTGTGTTACTCCCACCAAACAGTACATATATTTGTCAACCCCTAGATGTTGCTGTGTTTCGACCATTGAAGACTTATTGGAGGCAAGTGATTAATAAATGGAAAATGTCTCATAGAGGGTGTATTCCAAAAGATACGTTTCCCAGTCTATTAGCAGAGATACTAGAGAAGCTTAACATAACTATCGAGGAAAATTTAATAAGTGGATTTAGGGCAACAGGCATTTTCCCTCTTGATGAGGAGCAGGTATTGAAACGTATCCCTCGAAAAAAACCAAGTGCTAATGGTAGTACAAGCACTTTATAGTCAAAAACTTTTGCTGATATGCTATCGCAAAGAAGGATAAACCAAAACCCAGAAAAGAAACGGAAAAAGAGATTAAAAGTTCAACCAGGACTAAGTGTAGCTTGCTCCAGCAATAGCAATTCTAGCGGAGATGAGAGCAGTGGGAGCGACGAACAGTTTTCATTGCACGATTCCGCATCCTTAGTTGGCCAGAGAGACTTTGACGATGTGGATATGGAGGAAAATTGGGAATATTTTGACAATGTGGATATAAACGAAAACCGAGAAGATTTTGACCAAAGTGATATAGAGGAAAACATGACATTAGTTGAACTACGAGATATGATTAACCAGGAAAGAAATAATAACCAACAAAATGGACAAAAACAAATCATTGATAAGGAAATTAGAAAGGTAGGAATTTCAATCAACGATTTTGTTATTGCTAAATTTACCTTTTCAGCTTCAACAAAAAAGAAACTCGACAAATATTATATTGGACTTGTCAAATCAATCCACACTAAAGACGGACATAAATCATATTTTTGCAGTTTTATGAGAAAATCTTCAAAAAATAACAAACATTTTGTGTTCCCACATTTAGCCGATGAGTTTGATGTCCCAGAGGATAAAATTGTAAGATTGCTCAAAACAACGAACGTGAGCATTACTAGAGGCCGCCATACATTTAATGAATTAGAAAATACAGATTGGTTACAATAAGGAGAACTCAAATAATGATCGGTTTACAGAAAGTTTTTTTTGTTCTTGTGATATTTTTTTGTGTTTAGGGAACATTTTTTTAGTTTCTATTGTTCCTTGCGATACAAATCGTAGAGCTATGTTACAAGTACCTATCATTATTTTTTATACAAGTGCCTAGATATGCATTTTTATAATAAATAAATAAATGAATTTATGAAATTCGTAGCAACTCAGGGTTTCCTTTCCTCTAAATATTTATATAAGCAAAAAAAATCAACACAAGATGTGTGATGGTCTATTATGTTCATATTTCTGCTGTCCCAAGTAACCACTGAGAAGTTTAACATGCGTTTTTGGCGTAAAACGGGTAGAGTCCCATTTCACCCCAATGCGGGGTTACTTGGGACAGTAAATATAAATATATTTTTATATATTATTATAAATAATACATTAGGAGTCATTTATGGTGCTATATAGTTTAAGTTCATATGAAAGAAATTTTTTACGAAGGGATGATCGATTTTCCTCCTTACAAACTCTAATAAATTACCATATTATTGAAAAAATTAAAGTGAATTTGTCCTAAGTAACCCCATTTTACGGTATTTCAAATTCCCTACACAAAGGTTTAAAATTGGTATTGGATATACGCCCCAGGGTTTGATTCCATATCAAAAAAACCCTCTACTTATTATTGTTGTTTTTTTATTATTTTTTTTTATAATTTTATTTATTTACATTCTGTTGTTGACAAGCACCAAACAGTATGCTAAAAAAATAAAATAAATAGCTGGGGCGTATATCCAATAGCAATTTTAAACCTTTGTAAGTGTACCTTATATTTATTTCTTAAGTTTTTTCTGTGTCTATCTTTTGTTCGGAACTATTTCCTTTTAGACCACTCACACTGTGTCCGAAACATGTAGGGAATTCTAAATAACAATGTTTAATAAATAAATAAAGGGAGACTGCAGGATGACTATGTCTTCACAATTTACTTTAAATTATCCCCCATTATTTCATAACGGATAACTAGATTTACGTTTTCAAAAATTATTAATCGGTACTGCAATATGAAGCAGTTTTTTAATTAACCCTACAATGCATGATTTTTTAAATTTATTTCAAAAAAATATTTTTGGTTAGGTATTAGTGCTGTGAATGGGTAAAAAATATTTAAAAAAATCTTTTGTTTTTTTATTATATATTTTTTTAATTTTGTTTAAATGTATCACATATGCTAAAACACGCACTTATGATACAAAAAAAAGGAAAAATGGTCTTAACAGTTTATTGATGGAAGTTACCAAAACAATTTTTATTTTTATTCAAACATAGGTGAACTTTGCATTTTTCACAAAAAATAAAAGAAAATCCTTTGCAGCCGGGTATTTTACATCGTTGCCTGGTATTACTCCAGTTCGGAATGTGACCAAAGTTGTCAGTTCTTACATCTTTTGGAGGAATTGCGGTTGAAGATGTTTTTTTCTTTTTCTGTTCTAAATTTCGGTGAAGTGAAGAAGATGGCCTTCCCCTCTTTTTTGAATCATTCTGCCCAACGTTGCACAGACAATTGGCGATTTCAGCACGAAATTTTTCCATTGACATTGTGGCTGTGGTTCCTATTTGCCTCTCTACCCTCCGATAGAGAAGCCATGCGTTGATGATGGTAATGTCAACTAAATGATAAAAAATTCTGCAGTACCATTTTCTGGTTCTCATTGAGATTTTGTAACGCCCTAAAATACTATCTAAAAGATCCACTCCGCCCATATGTTTGTTATATTCTAACACTAAGTTTGGACATGGTACTTCCACTCGTTTTTTCTCTTTTTTATCAAACCTTTTCACTTCTTGAACTGGAGAAGAACCCATGTATGTAGAAAGTAATGTGACTGCTTTATTATCCAGCCATAAAACTGAGGCAAAAGGAGTATTTTGAAAAGAAGTTACATATTCTTCGAAAGAACCTCGCGTTTTTTTTTTGAAAACAGTATCACTAGAAAATTTGCAGTTGGGCAAACGATTCCTTCTCACTGTTCCTAGCGAAAGAATGCCATTTGAGAATAAATATGACATCAGAGGAATTCCTGTATAATAATTATCAAAATAGACAATGTAATTGCAGTTTTTGGGAATTGACCGGCACAAGCGTATAACAACGTTTGCTGAAGCTTCAAGGTTAGGCTCATTTGGAAAACGGTATTTCTCAGAATTTTCTTGGCCCGAGTATATTTCAAATTGGTACGCATATCCCGTAACACCAGATAAAACATATAATTTATAGCCCCACTTGTGAGGCTTTAGTGGCATGTACTGTTTCATGTAGTGTCGGGCCTTTGTTGCACACATTTGCTCATCTACAGATAGACACTTTTCAAATGGAACAGTTTGGAACGTTTTGTTCAAAGAGTCGATAACTGGCCTCAATTTATGCAGACGATCATGATCCGCATGATCTTTAGGAAGCATTTTCGTGTTATCATTGAAGTGTAGCATTTCACGAGTTTTTTCAAATCGATTGATACTCATGGTGTTTTTTATTTTTTCGAATCCATATTCCTCAGACCAGTATCTTCTGATATTTGAAATATTTATTACCGACATATAAATGCAGATACCAATATACTTCTTTATTTCTCCAGTCGTTATATTTGCCGGTTTCGAAATATTTTTTTGATTGCTGTAGAGGTTCGATTCTTCAGTGATTTTCTCAAATAGCTCATCGGTAAAAAAGTATCTGAAAAAAAATCAACAAATTACATACTAAACTGCAAAAGGAATAATTGACTTATTAGGTTTTACCTGAAGAACTGATAGGGTGTTGATAACTCCATTATATTTGTTGGAAGATTTTCATCACCTCTAAATGTTGTACCTTGAACATTTTGTTCAAAAGATGCTTGCTTCCAGCAAATAGATTTGAATGCGTCTTTATCCAGTGTAAATATATTTTCTTCTGTACCGTTCGCGTCTTCATTCTCAGGTATTATTTCGTCGACAATATCTGCCTCATTATTTTCAACGTTCGAATTGGTTAGTTCTACACCATCTAGTTCATGCTCAAAAATAATTGGAGTATTTTCAATGTCCAAATTGGCGTAATCCACAGGATCTTGAAACTTTTGAGCAGCCAATTCTAAGCAATTATCAACGTTTTCACTTAAATTATCTTCGTCCAATTCTTCCAGATCATCGTCACTTTCAAGAAAACGTTTTGCCAACTTTTCCAACTCCTGGATTGTCAAAGGTTTTCGAAAATCCCTTTTTTTGTCCATCGCCCTGAGATTAAAAAAAAATCATAAAATGCATGTTGTAGCATATTTGCTACATTTTATTAGAATACCCGGTAATTTATTTTTATAAATTCTGGATACGCACTGATATAACAAATAGTTTGAATACTTACCATTTACCAAATTTATCGAGTTTGTCTGCCAAAACCGCTTCAAATGTTCAAAAAAACACAAACGTCAGACACACACACCAACCGCCAAAACAACACAGCTGACATTAGAATTAAAATTCTGTACTTGCTGCACCATCTATTACCAGCAAAGCGAAACCCGATTTAAAGTGTGTATATAGTATGCTACACTAAGCATTTAGGTGTATCATAAAACATTTAATGAAAATAGAATTCTTCAATATTTTATATGTTGCAGATATGCTACATGATGCATTGTAGGATTAAGAACAGTGCATCTGACAAGAAAAATATATTTTTTAAATTTTTATTCATCTAGGAACAAATCTGACCTCTTAATTTGCTTTCAGCGGATGCACAAATACTTACCCTACCGCTTCGAATATTTAGGGAATTGCTCCTGAAGTAAGAAATTTTTACTTTTTTAATCGAAAGCTAAATTAATTTTGCTCAAAAATGAATAAAGTTTTAAAAAATAATTTTTATTTTAAGAGAAAGCAGTAACATTGTATTTTGTTCTTCAAAGAATGTTTATTGTAAAATTGCTACTGGTAGAGAAGATAAAATATGTGCATATCAAAAAATGAATCCTGAGGCATAAATGGTATGTAGCGAAATTCATAAAGATTGCTACAATATGATCTCAGTTATAGTTGTAATTGTATATCTCAGTTGTTTTGCAAATTTTATTACTATGTACCTCAAAAGTTGGCATCAATTTTTTTTGCCGATTTTCCGTGTTTCTATATTGGATGCAAAAAAAAATCCAATTCATTCATTCTTAAGGCGAAGATTTTATTCCACAGATCTGTCGGCCTTTAAGACATTAAGTTTAGGGTTAAGGAACTGCTTGAGATATGCAATTTGTAATTTATTAAGAATGTTATTTATTATAGCTAGGTGCCTTATTGCAACTAGATCCAAAGTTTGCTTCCGGTTTAGATCCAGATAAAATGAAAGCCTGCATGCAAGAAGCCGATATAACTATGCAGGAAATTGCCGGACGCAAATTTTCTCCCAAAGTAGAATGTATGGCAAAATGCGTGTTAAAGGAATGTGGAATTACTAAAGCAGATGGCTCCTTTGACGTTGAAAAAGCTAAAGTATGAAATACATTATACAGGTCTAATTTAGATATTTCTAACTTTTCCATATTTTAGGAGCTATGGTCTACTTTCCTGACAATTTCACCAGAAATGGAAGAATGTTTGGTAAAGATGAGGCCAATTACTACTTGTCCGGATATAGCGCAACTGCATACTTGTATCCCAGATAAAATGTAAAAATTAACAATATTCCAGGAGTTTGGTTTTGGCCTGTCATACTAAAACAGAACATTGTACTTAATATTAACACAAATATATTAACGATATTAACATTGATTAATGAATATTATTATTAATTATGTACCTCACTTTTTGGCGGTTTCCAAACAAATAATATTTTTAGTACCTTTGACTTCGGATCCAATATATTTGAGACCTGTGACTTGGAGTTTGATTCTGTACTAATTAAAGAATGCAGTTTAATTTTATCGGTAAAGATACACACAAACTTTCAAAAATTATTTTTAAAATTAAACTCCCAATGAACAAACTTGTTTAATGCTATATGCTTAATAAAACCTGCAACAATTCCATATTCATACAAAAAAGGTCTCATGAATACCATGCTTACAGTTTACAGTATTTAATTTAGAATGTATTCTAATATGCGTTTTAAAGCCCTTTATTAAATTTGTTTCAACTCATCAAAAAATAAAATATTGAAATTTATTGTGGTTTTTTTTTTTATTAACAATTAGCTTCCATACCTATGGTGCTAATTTATAATTATTGGTAAGTATCTTTATCTAAATATCTGCAAAGTCCAGACTTTAGTGTATAAAATCAGCAATTTCTTGAGAACTAAATTTAAATCAAATAATAAATATTAATTGATAGAGGAAAGTCGCCTAATATGGGGATAGTTTCTAATATGGGGTAGTTCAATTTTGAGCTAGAACTAGTTGCGACATCTATTATCTGCATTACGTACTAACCACGAAGATGCGCCAGAAGCGCTTATTCCCTTCTTGAAGCAAAGACGTAGTTTGTTTTGACGGTTAAAATAAGTTTGTTTGAAAAATAAAGTTTTTTTGCCGGTTGTAGATTTGGATATTTTAAGCGACTTAAAGTTAAGTTTTAAAACTTTTAATAATACTATTCTTTATTACATTTTGCGTAGTTTATGAAAATGAATATGATTTTTAAAAAAACATCTTAATTTTTGTAAAAAGTCGCCCCTTCCAAAAATCTAATTTGCTCCTAATTTGGGGTACCCCATATTAGGAGATAATTATTTACTTTTTGATTAATACCAAATATTTTATTTTAGATGCCTAAAAAAAGGAAAGTTTGGGACAAGCAGCAAACGATTTCAGCAATTTTAGCTGTCAGACAAGGTCAGATAGGTTACAAAAAGAGTGCGAGAACCCACGATGTGCCCCAAACAACCTTGGAAAGGTACGTAAAAATGGAAGGCAATCCTGAAGATATTGTGAATTCTTCTCTGGGACGCAAAATTGTCTTTTCACAAGAAATGGAATCGCTGCTCGCAAAGTACTGCTTAGAAATGGAAAGAATTTTTTTTGGTATTACACAAATAGATGTGTGCAGATTGGCATATAGCTTATGCAAAGCTAATAATATAAAAAATCCATTTAGCGTAGCCAAGGAATCTGCTGGGAAGAAATGGTTTGCCAGCTTTCTGTCAAGACACAAAGAATTATCATTACGAACTCCTCAAGGAATATCATATGCACGAATTAAATCCTTCACTAGAGAAAATGTTGCAGCATTTTTTGATTTGTATGAGCCACTTCTTGGAAAAATAAATCATAATCCAGCCAGAATTTTTAACTGCGATGAAACTGGCCTCACTATAGTGCAACACAAGCACGTTAAAGTCGTGGGAAAAAAAAGGAAAAAACAAATCGGTGCTATTACCTCCGCTGAGCGTGGGTCTTTGTTAACCACAGTTATTTGTTTTAGTGCAACAGGAGTATACATACCGCCCTTTATAATTTTCCCACGAAAAAACATGAAAATGGATCTTATGAATGGCACTCCTCCAGGATCAAAATAAGCGTGCCATATATCTGGCTGGATCCAACAAGAAATATTTGTGGAATGGCTTCGCCATTTTATTAATCTGACAAAGCCTAGCTCTGATGACCCAGTGGTTTTAATACTTGACGCCATTATTCCCACACAAAAAATTTGGAGGTCATAACTGTGGCGCGAGAAAATTATGTTCACATAATATGCCTTCCACCACATTCAACTCATCGGATGCAACCATTGGACGTTGATTTTATGTCTCAGTTTAAAACGTACTACACACAGGAAATTACAAACTGGCTAAGGTTGAATCCCGGACGTGTAGTAACAGGCTATCAGATAGGAGAACTTTTTGGGAAAGCCTACATAAAAGCAGCCACCATGGACACGGCCATCAACAACTTTAGAAAAACTGGAATGTTTCCTCCTGACAGAAACATATTTAAAGAACATGACTTTGTGGCAGAAGTGCAGGATATATCTGGTGAAGAACTAGTAGAAGCAGAAAGAGTTCAGGAAGAAAGTATAGAAATAGAAACAATAGAGGATGAATTAGATAACAACGAGCCAAAAGAAAAAGCCCTGAGAGACGGATTACCGCAGAGAGACAGATTACTGCTTTGAAACAGGTTACTCCTGTAAATTTAATGCCTGTTCCAACTACTTCTAAAGATATTATTAAAAAAAAAGAGTACAAGAAGTGGTAAAGCTGCGGTTATAACTAGCACGCCCTACAAAGAAGAATTGGAAAGCAGCATGGAAAAAAGAAAATTACCTTCCAATTTAAAACCAAACCAACAGAAAAAAATTAAACCTATAGAAAAAATAAACTAATACCAATAGAAAAAAATAAATTGTCAGTGGATAAACAAAAACGAAAAAATGAGAAATCAGTATCCTGCTGTTCTTCTTCTTCAGACTTGGCTCCTGAACCGGAATATCAAGATTCAGATGACGAGGTAGAAAACTTTGAGAAAGATGCTATTTGTATGTTTTGCGAAAGTCCATTTTCTGAAGATGTCAGAGGCGAGGAATGGGTGAAGTGCCAAAGCTGCTTCAAGTGGGCTCACGTTGAGTGTGTTGGTTGTGAAAGAAGCCACTATATTTGTGACTTTTGCGTTACAAAATAGATTTGTTTTGTCTTTTTGGTTGCATGTAACTTTTAGGCATTTACTTTACTTTACTTTAATAAATAATACGAATTATTTTTTTAGTTTTTTTTTAATAAATAATACTTTTATACAAAAAAAAACAAACATATTTTGGTTATTTTTAGTTTCTACATATTAAATTGGGTACCCCATATTAGGAGACTTTCTTTTTTTTACTCGTGGCAGGTTCGAGGACGAAGAATTCAGAAAGATTGGAACTATTTTTTTGTATTATTAATATTTTCTTGTAATGTGGACTAAAGAGAAGTAACTTGCCTTAATTGAATCATATACCCAAATTCATGGGATCCTAAAAATATGCATTAACGATTAACGGATTCGAGTAGAAAGGAATGAGAGCACTATAAAAATTCGAAAAAAGTCATTTTTCGACCTCGTTTTTAAGCCCAAAAATTGGCTCTCAAAATGCAATATCTCGGCTAATATGAGAGCTACGACCTTGCAGATGGTCTTGTTGCATTTGGAAGGACAAAAGGCAAATTTTCATAAACACATGATTTTTTTAAATTTTATTTACTTTTATGACGTGTTTTCTTCCCCATCTTATAAATCGAACATTGTATCTCAATATCCACCTTCTCAGTTTTTCGTGATTTCTTTCCTCTGCCTTCTTTTGAAGTCTTTAGTAGCTCTGCTCCAGAAATTATCGCATTACATTTGCTAGCAGATTTACTTTTTTTCTTCTTTTTCTTTTTATCAGTCAACGTCGAGGCATCTTTGAGTCTATCACTTAATTCCTCCAAAGGTTCTGTGTAACTCTCGCTAAGATCACTCAGTTCTTGCGAAGCCCGTTTTTCTTGTTTGATCGCAGTTTTAATTTTTTCGATTGTTGGCGTGCGTGTCCTAATCTGAAATATTATAATAGTATAGAAAGCCTCTCTTATTAAATCAGAACAAATTATTAACCTGCTTTGGTACGTAAGACGATTTATGCAGCAGATCTCGTAGCTCTTTCAGCTCTTCTATAGTACCAGTGCCCGATAGAATTGAAGATCTTTTTCCGGAGCTTGTTTCTTGCTATAGATCATAAAATATTTTTTTCTTTGAACCCCTCACTAGGTTCCTAAAAGAATCTTACTTACGGAAATAAGATTAAGTACACTATCTTCCTCTCTTCCAGTCTCTCTACATAAATCCTCACAAATTGGCTTTAAAGTGTGAAGCTCTTTCGAATCCTCCGTCTGAAAATGATGCAAACAAAATTGGGAATCCATTGATATACAATTTTTACCTCAATGTTAGTGATACTGGTACTATTCTTATCACTCTTTGCACTCCCTACAGAGTGAATACTCTTAAATGTTGAATTTGGAACGGTGGTTCCTGATAAGACACTTGACCTACGACCTTTTTCACGTCTCTCAGTAAGTTTTTTGAAAAATTCTTCTCTTTCCTGGAAAATTTTTTCTCTGTCATCCTAAATGTGACACTCTTTTAAAACTGTTGATTTAGATTTTGCGGCTGTACATACTTTGCTTTCCTTTCGTTTCCTTATATCGTCCAATAAAAGTTTTTCCCTCGTGTTCATATACTTCTTTGCACATATTGTAACCATTTTAATAAATTTGTTTAAAGTCGAAATGAAAAATGATGTTAAAATTGATGTTTTTGTGGCCAAATGTCATTGTGACATTTAAAAACTTCTTCTTTCTTGTTGAGCCCGCGTATTTGCAGACGACCGCTCATATTTTGCTTACTCATGAAGGGCGTACTTTAGACGTACGTCTGGATCTTTCCATCATTTCATGGGGTAGTCTCTTCGAGTTTTGTCTGTTTTTTCTTTTAATTTTCTTAAAGGCCATTGACCCTGATCTTGAAAGAATGTTCTTGGTGTCAAAATATTTATTGTTTTTGGATGTATTCAGTAATAAATCCATTCAATATATGCAAAGAAAAAAATAATGAGAGAGTAAAGAATAAGATTAATCTTAAGAATAAGATTGTTTTAGTGTGTAGCAAAGGCAGTTTGTTAAGGTTTGTGTAGGTCAAAAATTCCACCATTCACTAGGGAAGATGGTTCCATTGTAATGGCCGTAATGAAAGAGGCAGACTTCTGGGTCAGATTTTTGCATCAAACTCTTCGGTAGACTCACAAGACAAAACACCACTTTACCAAGAAAGGAGTCTTCGATGCCAGAGTCTTCCGTCACAGAGATCTTGAGGTTCTTAAAGGTTTAAACACTATTAAGACCATAGGCCTTGATAGGACCAATGTATTAATAAAGTATGCATCGTGCTGACTCCACCTTAATGCAAATGCTGTTTTCTCTTTCACACAGCAAAGATCTTTTTCCTAAAGACTGGAAACATGCCTGGATTTAACCGATATCCAAAAAAAGAAAAAAAAGACAGTGCTCCTTCCTGATGACCGTACATTGGTGTCTTCGTTCAAGTCATCCAATTACCAGGTCACAACTATTAATGTCGAAATTATTTGTTTATAGTGGGATGAGTATAATGTGATTGAGTTTAAAGAAACTAAGACTCAGCCTGTATTTATAAGCAAAGCTACCTCTGCCGTCCCAAGTTTTATTATGTTCGAGCTTACTTTGTTGCTGTCTTCGTCAGTTCCCTTGTAAGGTGTGAAGATTGGAAACAATATCTCTAGGCATGATCATTTGTGGCATTCTTCAAAATGAAAAGGCTGTATACATCTCAACAGGTTTTAAAGCTTTACAAGGCTCAGGTCCGTTCATCTCTTGAGTATTGCTCTCACATAACCAAACACACATTAAAATGGATTGATTCCATCCAGAAGAAGGCCATACGCTCTAAAGGAGATCCAGAGATAACTAGAGACTTGGACCAGTTTGGCCCATAGATGGTAGATGGCGGACCTGACTTTGTTTTATCAATATTATCACCGTAAATGTTCTTCCGAACGGACTCATATAATATCACCTAGATCTATACAAGTCTCTGGAGTCAACTCTTTCACGTTCCACCATTACAACGTAGTTTCTTCCTGGAAAATAAAATTATCTAGTCTCTCTGAGTTGTTTATAATAAATATTATTATTTTAGTTTTTTTTGTTCAGCACTTCTTATAAATAAATTAAGTGGTTTGAAATTTTTATAATGAGAAAATCATAATTTAAGTTAATAAAAAATTCTGTTTAAAAGACACTATTTCCGAAACAAATAATTATAAGAACAAAGCAAAAAGTAAATCTGTAAAAGTGACTAAAACGACGTCCCAAAGTGAATTTTTGATTAGATACCTGCTTTCACCTAGTTGAAGAACTAATGTATTTTTTATAACGCTTTTTAATGGCCAATTATATTTTGCTATATAAATGTCAATTTACATTTCTAACATCTTTTATGGTGTTTTATGGAAGATATGAAGTTCAATACAAGCAATAGAGGTACATAGATTTCATAGGTAATGTGCATTTAACATTCTTTATTTAGTATATGTTCTAATTCAAAAAGTTATACGATATATGTTTTTCAAAGAATAATAAAGTAAATAAGCAACTTTTTAAAAATGTTTAATTTAAAAGAAATTTGGATCAATAAATTAAATAGTGCAGTATGATATCCAGAAAAAAATATTTGTATCGTTTGATGACGGCATTATTTACGGTATGATGTTGAATTTAAGCAACAATTTTTTTGTCGTCTACTTGAGTGTTCTTAGTGGAAATTTTTTACCGTAAAGATATGGGTTTTTAGTTAAAAAGAACCAGCTTATAGAAGAAAAACAATCAATTTAGATTATACAAATGTGACTGTATTTCATAACTTGACTTCTTTGGTAATAGGTAAAGCTAAAAAGACATTTTTAATTTTTACAATTCTTACACTTTTGTATCTTACATAATTGACAGACAGATGGAATCTTTAAGAAATGGTTCAATGAAATTTTTGTTCCCGAGGCAAGTTTCTAATCAAAGCTAATAAAAGACTGATAAGCCATTAGGGTGTAAACAAGTATGTAATCATACTGCAAGGTAGCCATTTGGTACACCAGTCGCTTGTACGTCAACAGATTTAATTTTTATTGGCACAATTTTATTGCAATTTTTCTTGCATTAATGTATCTCCATCCAATTTTGTTTTGAATATTCATTAAAGAAAGAAAATTTTAAAAGAACTATTTAAAAAGAAAAACTCTCTTAACATAAGTCTGAAATAGGCAAGCCAAAAAACATACTCACAAATTGACTTAATGTGTTTAGTTCAATTTAGCGAAAGAATTTAAAGATGTAATAAAATTATTCCATGTAATATCGTTATAAATTTAATGAAATCTGGAAAACACCTACAAACTGTTCATGCTCAATATTAACAAACAAGTTAATCTTAGGTTAGAATATTTAAAATGTTATGTTATGGAGTATTGAATTCATGACCTTGCGAATTATTTTATGTTTTTTAGACAATAGAGCATCTTTTATCATAATATATTGGTAACCTAATTAAGGAGAAAAATATCAACAAGAATAAAAGTACCCAGGAAGAATCGTAAAAAACGTTGAACCGTAACATTTAATGCAAATTTTTCAGAAATAGACAGAAGATGGTATTATGCAAATACTGACCTAATTTTAATGATATCAGTATTTTTGTACTTATTATTAACAAACACTTTGAGTACTTTTATTCTTGTTGATATTTTTGTCCTTAATTAGGAATACTTTCCAGGAATATATGGTTCGCAAATAAACATTTTTGTCTTTTGAGGCACATCGGCGCAAATAGCATGAGCCCACTGTGAACATACCTTACATCGTAACCAGTTCTCACCAGGTTTCGAACGCGAATACAGGTCGTTGCAATATATACAAGGGCAATCGTCTTCGTCAATTTGCGTATCACTTGTGAATGGATCTTCATCATCTTTGTCATTCTCATTGTAATCAAATACAGTTCTTGTAACCCTTCTCTTTTTTGTTTCGGAGACGACTTTAGTGTCATTTTTGGTTTTTACCTCCACCATATTTGGCGTAGAAGTGAGGACTAAATGAGTTTGTTGCTTCTTTGGTCTTCTCTTTCGTTGACCTCTGACTGAATTTCCTTGCGGTATAGGTGATAAAACTTCAAGCGGAACAAGCAAAGCATCTTTAGAGGGTCCAGGCTTCTCTTTATCACGGATTATTTCTTATTATCTGGTAGGGTAGAAGCAGTTTCATTATTATCAGATCTTGAGCTTGCTGATATCTCTATGGACATAGGTTCAGGAGTCATTATTGGAACATTTGTTGTCTCGGCAGGCTGAAACATGTATTTTGGAAAGATATCGGACGCAATAGGCCAAAGACCAGTGTTTTTAAATCCTTGGCAAGTATTTTGCACGGTAGCGGATTTGCCATATGCCTGATTAAATAAATTCCCTATCTGCAGATGAGTCACTACGCGGCCTGGATGAAGCTTTAACCACTTTGATATTTCCTGATTGAAGTAGGTTTTTAAAGGTCCATAAAAGCATACATCCAAAGGTTGCATCCGATGGGTGCAATGTGGTGGCAGACATAATATGACTATACTATTGTCTTTAGCATATGTCAGTGATTCTAATCCTTTGTGACTAGCATGACCATCAAGGATGAGGAGAACCTTTTCACTAAGATTAGCCTTTGCATAGGTTTGAAAGTGTTTGAGCGATTTGAAAAATAAATCTGTGGTCATCCAGCCCGATTCCTGTGCAATTCCAAGAGTGCCAGTTGGAGCTCCATCCAAAAGCTCATTTTTAAAATTTTTCTTCGGGAATATTAAAGATGGTGGAATATAAGAGCCTGTTGCATTCATGCAACAAACAACACTAGCATGAGATCCACGCTCAGCACTTGTTAAGCATCCGACTTGCTTCCGACCAGCTGTTGCTAAAATTTTCTGTGGTCTCTGAACCGTGGACAGACCCGATTCATCCATATTATAAATTCTATCCGGTGAAAAGTTGTGTGTATCCAACAGTTCTTGATATGCCCTAAAGAATTCCACAACCTGCGGTTTATTAAACGCCTCAGCCCTAGCCGCTGAAGTCGGTACTGGTTTCCGTACTGAAATATCTTTATTCCTATTTAAAAATCCGGTTAGCCATTCTTGTTCAGCTCTTTGTTTTTCTACATTGAAAATATGGACAAATTTATTTTTTTTGGCCAACTGGAAAGCTAAGTTTTGAACGTCTTTACGAGTTAAACCAAAAAGTCGTTTCTAGTAATTTTAAATGATTAACTAGCTGCCTTTCAATTTCAGGGGGAAAAGTAGGTTTGAATCTGCCTAATCCTTTATCAGTGGCATTTAATGATTTGTTTTTTCCTAATGCATGTCGTTTAAGTGTCGCCTGAGGAACACCAAACGTCTTGGAGGGTAAAAGCCTCCTCCAAAAAACTCATTTTATTTTGCTGCAGCTCGATTGCATTTTTCATGGACAGGTCACTCCAAGATTTCCGATTGGTTTTTCTTTTATAGTCGCGCGGCATACTAGCACTGTTACCTGTGAGCAAATAAATATAATGATAATTTTTAGCGTGTTAAATTATAACGGACAAAATGACATACTATGTCATTTTGTCCATATTGAAAACTTAACAATTTAATATTGAAATTGTACAATAAATGTTATGTATTTATCAAAGTAATGGATCCATGTCTTACAATACACAATAGAACATTGATTTACAACAAAATCAATTGATTAAATAATACTTACCAAAAAATCGAAAAATAAATTCACACGTGGAAAATTTTCGAACAACAGAATACGTTCACTATACGACTGCCTCCGCCTAACTGAATTTTGAATATTGCTCGCTTCGCAGGTGATCGCCAATCGTTTGGAGCACGTGACATACTAGTCGGCAGGGTGGTAAATGGCGCGAATTATGAAATAATGGTCATATGTCATTTTGTCCGTAGTTCCCCTATATTATGATAAAATATGCTTTATTGTCTAAATAACATAAAATAATTCGCATTGTCAAAACAGGAAATTTTAATAAGTTATGTCAGTTTTTATATAGGACATAAACCAATGTATATAATGCTGGTAAATGCCGCAATAGAATCATTATTACTTTGTTCAACTAAAATTATCCGTCATATATTAGAGATTGCCGTCGCTGATTTAGGCAAATAGTGTAAAGGCGCCTACAGACGGCCGAACATACCTTGAGATATGTACGCGCGTAGAAGTATGCGCGTACATATACGTTTTGTCGAAGTTCCCTACACACGTAAAGATAATTTACTATTCAGTTTGTTTTTAATCATGGGGACCGTCAGTAATCATGATATAAATTTATTAGCAGTGGCGTATGTGTGCATAATAAAGAAAAAATAAAAACAATTAGTGTATAAGCGAAAGCCAATAAGTAAATGGGTGAAGAAATGGTTGTTACAGCGTGATCGATTTTCACATATAAAGCTATTAGAAGAACTTCGTTTAGAACCGGATGATTATAGAGCTACGTACTACTTTTAAAATTAGTAACACCACTAATCCAGAAACAAGACACGTCCATGAGGTCTGCCATATCACTACATGAAAGACTCAGTTACACTTCGATACCTAGCTACTGGCAGAAATTATGAAGATTTAAAATTTTCCAGTATTATTTCACCTCAATCGCTAAGTAAAATATTTCCGGAGACCTGCAGTGCTATTTATCAAGTATTAAAGGATGAGTATATAAAGGTATTTACTAACTATTGAAGAAAATAATACGTTAATCTTTATTAATAAACTCATAAACATACGTATCTACAGTTAACATATTAATTTCAGAGAAATGTCAATATGGTAGGGGAGCCATTTCCTCGGTTTCCTGCTGATAATTTGCAAAACACTTTATGGGGGTGCATCGTCAAACCTCGTGTGCGTCAGCTGGCGCGCAGGTGGTGCAGCCAGACATGACATGTTTGGATGGCTTTCCCTGTTGATACCACCACTAGTGCACCAGCTGACACACACAAGGCTTCACTTCACTTAAGACCCCCGATAAAGCGTTCTCCAAGTCATCAGCCGGCAGGAAATTGAACATCCAAACCTGTTACTGGCTCCTGTACCAATAGAATATATTCCAAGCGAAAACTGTCTTAATAATTACTTATATAGGTTCATGTATCATGGTTTAATGTTAGTTACAAAGCTGACAAGGCTATCCGTTTCGCACACTTCGTTGTCAAACTGTTGTAGATCGTTATTCTTAGAAGAACGTGTCTGAAGTGACTGAACAGTAGGTATCTCTTTTATTGGTTGCATATCTTGAGGTTGTGGTGTTTGAAATGAATAGGTATTAAATAAATTTTGTGACACATTTTGCTGGGGTGGAGCAATCTGCGATGGATAAGTATAACTCTGAGGATAATAATAAGTACTAATGGATGTACTTGTGTTTAAGTTAACATTGGAATTATTTTCTGCTGAATCAAGAAGCGAAACAATTTTTGTTACTTTGGTAACATGACCCATTTCTACTTCAAATAATAGGTCATTAATCAACTTTTCTGTATATAATTTAGTCTCTCGTGGAAGAATTCTCAATTTCGCTGCAACATTATTTCCGAAAATCGTGCATTGATCCTCATTATTGCGACTTAGCCTTTTAGTAACAGGAGCAAGAACTTCGTCTGTCTGAGCATCTGTTTTAGCTTTACGTTTTTTATAGAAGAAGGTGTAGGTGGAATTAACGACTTATTTCCATCTGTACGGGACCTACTATGAGTACTACTTGCTGTGGAATTCAAGGGGCTCTGTACCGAACTACTTAATTCTTCAGTATCACGATCCGGTCCGTGAGTTCCATAACTAGTACCTGGTCGGGAGTTCAATGGACTTTGTAATGAACTACCAAATCCTTCACTTTCTGGTTCTGATACGATTCCAATTTCCTGAAATAAAAACGTAATAAATTGCTTGAACTGCACTGATTTTATTCCTGATGCATAAGGCCATTTAGTCTACACACAGAGAGATATGTACGCGCAACTCGTACGCGCGTGCAAAAATTCAAATAGGAACTGAATACATCTTTGACGGATTTTTTAGAGAGATTTTGTCTACACACCGGCGGATATGTACGCGCGTATTTGTGCGCGCGTACATATCTTAAGGTACATTCGTTCGTATGTAGGCGCCTTAACGGTCCGAAGGAAAGAACATTTTATCATCTGATGGCTGTGCGATTAGGAAATTCAGTTTTTGATGCATTTATTGCATAGGATATCATGCAGGTTGTCGTTTTCATACTATTTTATAATAACTACGCATATCATTTTTACAAAAAAAAAAAACGTTTTACAGTTAAGAAAGACGCCAAAAAACAGTGGAAATCGCAGTTAATCAAAAAATCAAAACTCAATTGTAATAAGAAACATTTATAAAAATTAAAATACTCGCAAACTCTTAGATTGTTTTGTGATGTAAAATTTTAACTTGAAGATTAAGAGGGCATGATTTATAGTATCAAATGCTTTAGAATAATCTAGAAGTATTTAAACATTGATTAATTTTTTATCACATGCCTGAATTATATCATCCAAAACAGTGGTGAGTGCTATTGAAGTGCCAAAGTCTCATCTATAGCCACACTGCGTAATAGTTAAAATTTAATTTTCGACAAGAAAATTGTACATCTGTAAAGAATATTTTAAAAATCTTGGACAATGCAGGTAAAATACTAAGAATGATGAAGGGTTACTAACTTTTAAGACCGGGTTTCCAATAGAAATTTTCCGTTGGTCAGGAAAATAATTGGACTCTATATAGCAATTATTAATGTAACATATATATTTGTCAATAAAAGGTCTGCCATATTTGAGCATGGTAGGTAAAATTTAATCAGAGACTGTATATATGTTGTATGCGTTATTTCGAGTGAACGAAGAGGTAGATCCCAGTTTATTATTCTAACTTCAAAAATTAAAATCTTTTTAAATAAGACACAAAAATTTTAAACACAAATGTTTGCTAAACGAATTTATTGTAATACTACTTTGGCTGGTTATAGAGTGTATATAAGCAATATCGATTTTTTTATTAGCTGTTTTGTAAATAAGTATAAAACACACACACACACATCTGTACGATACGTGTTTTGCCTAGTAGTAATGAAATTCTTATTCTTATGTTAATAAATTCTTATTTTAGCTTGACGAATCTAATAATTCTGATAACTAGGTAATAATAGTTTTATTACGGCGTTTGGCAGTATTGAACTATTTTTTAAGTACAAAGACAATTCCTATTACAAAGTAAAAAATCTGAGAAACGAGATGAAAAATTTTAATAAGAAAAAAATTATAATCTTTGGGAAACAATGATTGTCAATTATCACAAAAGCCTTAAATTACTCCAATCAACCCCTTTGAAAATATCAAACTTAGTATAAGCGTTGATTAAATAATAGGTTTATTATTCAATTATTTAATCAACGGTATAAGTGTGTTCGAGAAACATGACAACATATTCAAAATCTCATGTCAACATGATGATTTTTGCACCCCCAAACAATTAGGATATGAATGACGATCAATGCTTCAAAATGTTCCAAGCTATACATTTTATTATTTTAGATGTATCAAAATGTCCGAACAACTCAAACCTCTAAATCCAAATTACGTAACAGACTTCTTCTCAGTAAATCGTTGGATGCTTCGGTGTGCTGGCCTATGGAGACCCAATACCAGCAACCAAACAATTCAAAAACTCTACACTATCTACGCAATAACGGTATTTCTCTTTGTAAATGTATGGTTCACATTTACAGAATTTATCTCCCTATTTTACACATACAAAAATCAGTATGAATTAATTAAAAATGTGAACTTTTTCTTAACCCATTTCATGGGTGCGGTAAAAGTGGTTTTTTGGTATTTTTATGGACATGACCTAATAGAAATCATGAAAGCTTTGGAGGATCAAAGGTTGCAGTATGAAGATTATAGAGTGAGTAAGTAGTACCTATTTATGTTATAAATTTTCAAAATTTGGACGATTTTTGTAGTTTTATCAGCCTGGTCGGATATCTCACAAATACAAGAAAATCGGCATAAAATACTCTTTACTGTTTCTTTTGTTGGCACATGCTACACTACTCTCATCGTACATTCCTCCCATGATAACTGCTATACAGTACACATGGTATTGTGGTTCTAGCTGCACCGAAAATATTACAAAGTCGCTGCCTGCTAGACTTCCTTACTACAGTTGGATGCCCTTTTCTTATGACAAAGGACCTAACTACCTTTTGGCAATGAGTTATCAAGCTGGTACAATGGTTATACATAGAGGCCTATTATATCATTTGTAATAAATTCTGACCTACAGGTCCCATGATCTCTTATGCCTACAGTATAGTAGGCATGGACACTATGTATATGAATATTATGAACTGTGTGGCAGGAAATCTGATGATTATACAGGGTGCTTTCTTGGTTCTACGTGAGAGATGTTTAAATCGCATTGGAGAGAATATTACTGAACATGATTTAATTATTCTTGAAAATGATAAAGTTTTACCAGAAATGAAAAGGGAATTGATGAAAATTATGAGACATTTGCAAGTGACGTACGGGTAAGTAATAAGCACATATAAATAAATATCAACATATAACAATATAACCTCGATGTGTTAGAAACTTCCTTTTTAGGTATAATTTGTTTCTCGCCTTAATTAAATAGTATTAAAAGAAATTTATATCATTTGCGAACTAACCAATTTCTTTCTTCAAAGCTGAAATACCCAGCGATTAATTTATAAAAAAAATCCTAAATTAAAGAGCGAACGCGATACATTGATTCCTTATTTGTACTGGCCGCTGAGAAGAAAATGTGGCTGTATTTTAAAAACTATTAAACTATTTTGGCTGTATTTTAACTACTAAACTGTATTTTTAGGCAGTAAATAGGCGACACAACTCAAGATCAATTGGATGGATTAGTCTACATTCCTGCCGGTCTCCTTTAGATTTGTATCTAACTCTAGTCAGTAGAGGAGGGATAGCAGAGCAGCTATCGTTCTCCTTTTAATTTGTGACCTGAAGTTTAATAATTAGGTCTGCCAGGTCTATATAACAGTGTTTTGTACAGGGTGTTTCAGAACTATGGGATCAAACTTCTGGGGGTTGTTCAGTGCAACAGAAGAATCCATTTGAGTATAGGAACCCATGTCCGGAAATGCGTCACTACGCCACGACGGCCCTAAGACGGGTTAAAAAACATAAATTACCTAAATAGGATCTGCTGCATTTATTTTTACCTTTTGTACATGATACCATAACAATAATTGTTTAAAATCAACGCTTATCAATGTCAATTCTCAATGTCATGTTTAAAAATTTTGTAGCTTACAATTTTTAAACATTTATTGCTAATGGAAAACTTTACCAATCAAGAATTGGCGGATATGCATTTGGCATACGGAGCAACAAACTGCAATACACTAGCAGCATCGCGGTTGTATCATGAACGTTATCCCGTTATCCAGGCATGTTTAAGACGAAGATGCATGACACTGGTGTTGCTCGAACCGTAAGAACGGTCGAATTTGAAGAAGAGGTGCTTCAGCGAGTTGCCGATGAACCATCAAATAGCACACATGATGTCGCTAAGAATATGAATACTAGTATCGCTTCTGTCTGGCGGGTACTACACGAGCAACAACTCCATCCTTACCACTTCCAGAAAGTTCAAGGTCTGACTGCAGCCGATTATCATCCTAGCCATGTTTGAGACGAAGAAAATCCTTATGCAATTTTTCCAAGAAAACATCAGAATGATTGGTCTGTCAACGTATGGGCAGGCATTGTTGATGATTACTTAATTGGGCCATACCTTCTACCAAAACGGTTAACAGGACCTATTTCTCTATGCGTTTCTTGAAGGAAGTTCTCCCAGAACTCCTTGAAAATGTTCCACTAAACGTTAGACAGCAAATGTGGTTTCAGCATGATGGAGCGCCGGCTCACTTTGCTGTACAAGTACGCGAGTATTTGGCTCAGCGGGTTGGGCACCGTTGGATTGCCAGAGGTGGAGCCACAGAACACAAATATAGAGAAATGCGTGTTGCCTAATGAACAGACAGAAATTCTGTTGACAGCTTTATTGACGTTGTTGACAGAGACGGGGGCAACCATCTTGGGTGGCATGTGGCGGGAAATTTAAGCCTGATTTATTGCCTGATATTTAAATTTCCAGTAATTTGCAGAATTACAAAAGTTGACGCGTTAACTGACGAGTGATGAGATATATTTATATAGAATTTTATTTAAAAAAAAACAATATGCTTATCAATTTAGAAATACCCACATTTAATTAAAATCGTTAATTTTGCTGAGAAAAAAATAAAAATATTGCATCTCAGACATACCTCATCACTTTAATCAAGAATTAACACATCAACTAAAATATTATTTAATTTAAATTTGGTTCTCAGACATTGCTTATTAAGATATTTAGCTATAGATACTTACCAAGAATTATAAATTGGCAGGATAGATATGGGACCAAATTTTAAATAAAAAAAAACAAAACTAAATTGTCTTTTAAATATTTTATTTTAAGATGAAATAAAATAAATTTAACAAAGGGTTTTAAAATGCATAAAAAAAGTTACAATATATTCTAAATTAAATACTGCAAACTGTAAGTATGGTATTAATAAGACCTTTTTATGTAAAAAATAGAATTGTTGCAGGTATAAAGCATAAATAAATATTTAAATGAAAATACTAATTTCTGGATTTTCAAAAAAAATTATCTGCTTTTTTTGTTTCCATAAGTGTATAAAACATTATAAGAAACATGTAACACACATACCTAAATAAAAAATTAAACATATATATTTTTTAACCATCTATACAATAGTAACAAAATAATATATATCCACATATTATGGAAAACAAAATATAAACTCTTAAGACAGAAACTGAACCTTCTCTTGAAATAAATCTGGCTTTTCATTGTAAATAAGTTAATTAATATGACTAGATATAACACAAATACACATGTACAAGTTAATATGCATGTTTTTTTCCATTTTAATTTTTTAGTATAAGAAAATAAAAACAAAATATGACTTTTGATTTTTGGTTAGTCATAATTGGGTAAAGATGTCAAAAGTCAGTGCCGTTGTCTCCAGTAAGTATGGAACATGAAACATAAGAAAACATATTAAGACAGTGTATTGTGTATACTGTATACAATATTATATTTTAATTGGGTTGAAATTAAATCTCCTAATAAGTATTTCATCCTAATGATCCAAAATACATAAGTCTTTATTATTAGTAAGTATTGATTATCACATTAATGTAACACAGTTATGATTACAAATTAAGGTTCTAAATAATACCAAAGTTTACAGAATAGAATACTATTATATTGTATTCTATTCTGTAAACTTTAATAATACTTTAAACGATTTTTATAACATGATTTTAATTATGGGTCAGTAAATAAAATAAGACTGTAAACAGCATAGCATTTACTATCAAAATATCTTAGGTAATTTAGGTATTTTAAAAAATAAGATATTACATACTAAAATCTTAGTATCATTAGCTAAAAAGTTAAAAAATAAAATTATTCTGATTGTGTATCATGAGTATTAAATGAGGATATTCAAGATCAAATTTTGAAGACATTTTAGATTGTCAAAACTTTCTGTTTTCTAGAATGACCAACACTTAAAGATTGTTGTTGTGGTTTTGAAGTTGGCTTTCAATTTTATCCTTTAAATATTTATAAACCAACCAAAACTTTTTCTCTAAATTGACTAAATGGCTATCCATAAATGTGAATAGCTTAAGGTGGATTAAGTCGATTAGGAAAATCAGTTTTTGAGAAGGATATGACAATCTTGATGTGTCATTATTTTCTTTAAATTGAACAAATAGGTGTTCCTACACCATGTGAATATCATTTCTACCCAAGAACCAGAAAAGTGTTTGGAGCAAACTCGATAATTGGTGACATTTTTAGTCGGACTTACATGACAGACTAAGATTTTTGTAAGAATGGATTCAATGGAAATTAAGAAAATCTATGATTTCTGTGACAGTCTGGGCAATTCCTAATATACAAACTACTGCATAAAGGATATTTGCCTTAACATCTTAATCTAGATGAAGACAAGGAAAAAGAAATAGTTGATATTTTCCCAGTGAAGGTTCAAGAATTAGAACTGAATTGTAAAAAAAAAGTTAAATTGAGAATGGTGACATAGATATGTCCATAATAGGATTAAATCTATTGTATTATCATCCTGGAAAATGATAATACATCCAAGATGCACCTAAACATTATTAGAAAACACTTAGGTATGTCATAATTGAAATTTACCTGTCTCCTGCTCTATGTAGTTGCACGATGATTCGATGTTGGCACGTTTGTAAAATAATTCATTAACCCAGGACTCAAAAAAACTACAAAAAGCTATAAATTTACTTAAAAATTTTAAATTGGGAGATAATCATGAGGCTTGGCTTGTTTACCACCCAAAGAAAACTTAAAAAATACGATCGGCAAATACGATAGTTAAAATGTCATTAACGTCACTATTGTCATATTTGATGTACGTCAAAAATTAGACAATGATGTACGTCAAAAATTAGACAGATTGAATCGGCCATCTTGGGTGGCAGACTATGTCGCCCCACCACATTCAACCTTCATACCGGGGTGGAGCAGTTTCTTGGCCTCCTAGGTCACCCCACTTAACGTCGCTCGATTTTTTCTTGTGGGGACATGTCAAGTCTTTAATCTACGAAACTCCAGTAGAATCAGAGCTAGACTTAATTGGACGAATAACAGCAGCATTTGAAATCATTCAAAACGAGGATCAAATTTTTAGTGTAATCCGCCGAAATCATGTGCGGCGTTTAAATCGGTGTATTCAGGTTGGAGGAAGACATTTTGAACAATTGTTGTGATGGTATCATATACAAAAGGTAACAATAAATGCATCAGATCCTATTTAGTTAATTAAATTTTTTTTTAAATTTAAACGCGTCTTAGGGCCGTAGTGGCGTCTATATCCAAGGATATAGAGTCTATATCCTTGGCCGGCCAGGTCACCCGATTTAACATGCCTAGACTTTTACTTATGGGGTCGTTTAAAAGATATTGTGTACCAAACTCCACCTACAACAAGACAGGATATGGAAAACAGAATCCGTGGTGCAATAAATGAAATATCAGCTGCTGAAATCGAAACAGCAGTTTTATCCACCCAAAGAAGATTGGAAGCTTGTTTGAAATGTGATGGAAAGCAGTTTGAACACCTATCGAGGCATTAAATACCAAATATGTTTGGGTTTAAAATCGGTCCTTTTCAGGACCATAATTAAATATAAAAAGAAATTCGTTCATAAAATTATTCGCCTTAAGAAAGTCACATAAACTTCTAGTTATTCTGTGATACATAGGTATTATTATCTTATGATTCATCAATTAATTATTACTTTAATAATTTATTAATTATGACAACATCATGGTATCCTAGTTGTGCTAATACTAATTAGAGATTTTTAGGCGGTACACTAGATGGCGGTACGTTAGTTTAGGCTCGGTGTGTAAAAAACTTTAATTCGCTATAACTTTAAAACGAGCAAAGATATCATCGTCCGGTTTTCACAGTACTTTTGCAAATTTTATTTACTTTTTAAAGAGGATGTCAAAAATATACCATTTAATTTGAATTTTTAGAGCAAAATTAAAAAAACTGGAATTATTACAAACTGTACCCTCTGGCGCTTTTATTAGAAACTACAGAGTAGTGATGATATCAGACTTTTATCTAGCAAATAAATTTTGAATTGCTAAAATCAAATGCGTGGTTTAGAATTTACAGAGATTTTAATGATTCCACTTTCAATAGCTGCCCCCACCCCTACTTTCGTTCGTACGTCAATAATTCTTAAACCAAAATGATAGCAAATTATCTAGACTCACTAAAAATAATATCAAAAGTATAAGTTAATATTTAAGTTTTCGGAGAAAAAAAGGTTTCTCTTATTTAATTTTTAGTTGCGCCCTCTTGCAGTAAAAAGTACGGAACTTAAAAATAATTTCCAGAATTTTCTCATGGCCACTTTTATAAAAAAATTAATAAAAAAAATTCCAGGTTGCCAGATGTACAGCCGCTTACCTCGCTTATTTGGCCACTCGGTACAATAGCAGCGTAGAACGAAACTAAAGTTGAGGGAGTCCAATCTAACTACAAAGACTAATAACTTCCTCACGCAACTGAGAGATTGTCCCCAATTAATACTTTCTTACCATCTAGTTTCTGCAGATATGGAAACGCAATCTTTTTTAACCAATTGTAAAAGTTATATTGTCAAACCACTGACTCACGCTTTCGTTATACTCGTATATCGTATGCCCCACGTCAAATATACATTTTTACATACAAGACTCGCAGTTTTCCTTTTTTTCAGGTGTGATTGATCCTTTCAGCAACATTGAATTGATCATTTAAATGGAAGTAGAAAGATGTCTAATAGTCACAAAAATTACTTACAATTACCTCTTTTTTTTGTCAAATATTGGCTTCAGCACTTTTCGACATTTTACGCAGTATAAATTGTGCTTAAATTTGCCTTTGTCACGTTTCTTAGTTCGAAAGTAAAAAAAAAAGTTATTTATTACACATTTGACTCTATTATATGACTGCAAATCCATTTAATTTTTCTTAAATTGTTAATGTAGGATTTTTTTTAATAATTAAGATACTTTCGAACCTATTCACCCCATTTTACAATACCTTAAAGATCACTTTTCGGCGACCGACGGTAATTAGTTTAACTAAGTCTGCATTTTTAGGGCTTGTCAGAATCTAGAAAACATCCACCGATATGTAACGCTGTGTCAAGTAACAGCAACACTTTTCATATTATGCACTTGCTTATTTTTAGTTTCAAGCGTAAGTAAAAGAAAAGTATTTTTGCGAAAGTACCCTTAAAAGTTTAGTATTTCTATTTAAAGGCTCCGCCTCTAAGCAAACAATTTATAGCAGAGAGCGTTTATATGGCCGCAATGTTCTTTCAATTATTCTTGTATTGTTGGTTTGGAAATGAAGTCACTTTAAAGGTATATTATTTTTAATGAATACATCACTTTTATTAAAAAAGGTATTGTGTTTAATAGTTTGAAGAAATACCGCGGTACATTTGGGAAAGTAACTGGCTTGCCACTGATAAAACGTTCAAGAAAAACATGATTTTTACCATGATGAGGGCCAGGCGGCCAGTGTATTTTACTGCTGGGAAGTTTTCACCTCTTACGTTGCCTACCTTTGTATCTGTAAGTAAAAATTAAATTCTAATTCGTTAATTACTTTTTTTTTATTTTAGATAATAAAAACATCTTACTCAATTTTTGCTTTAATTAAGAATTCCTCCGATTGAGGAACCAAATAACACTTTGTAGTAGACTATATGCTGCTCACTGCTTACAAAAAGGAACTGTCTCATTGTTTACGAATATATTTTTGTTCTGCTTTATATACAATATGATATAAATATATACACTTTACATGTTAATTCTATTAAAATTACTAAGGAAAATCCAAGGTCACATAGGATGAAAGAAGATGCCTCCTAGTTCAGTTTCGCACAGCCTCTTAACTTCCTCTGAAAAAAATTGCAATAATAATGAGAAGTGAATAACTACTTATATATTAAAAACATTTAAAAATAAACTTATAAGTCTAAAAGATATTAAATAGAAAGAACATTATGGTTTTAAAATATCATTGCATAAAACAGTGGCAGCTCATGATGAATTGTCAATTGACAATCACGGCAAGTATAAAATCACAAAATAGTTCTGCCATTAACTAAAACTCTTTTATTTACTCTTGACACGTATTTTGCTAATGATGTTAGCATCTTCCGGAGAAGATTTAAACTGAGTTTTAAGCCTAGATTAGTTCAAATAGCAAATATAAAGATGAGGGGGATTAAACCTCGGGTATAACGTATAAAAAATGATATGGTGTGCAAAATGTAAAAGTCTCAGTGTGCTGAGAGTTAAAAAAATGCTGCCATGATTCCTAGTGCGTTTATTTTTTGACGGAGGCTATTTTAAGATGATGTGATGATAGAATTTGACAGTATTCAGAAAATTTAAATTTTAACTTATCCCATCTAAAAATATATCAATAAGGGTCAACAAATATCTAATTTCAAGCCTAAGTGATAAATATATCGTTATTGTGGCTATCTTAGAAATGTTGTTTTACCAATTATTTTAAGGGCAGCATTAGATATCTTAATAGTGCTCAATATACGATCTTATTAAATCTCGTTTCAATAAGAAAGAAATGTTATTTGCCGCTGTACATCAAACATCAAAAAACAAACTGATACACTCAAATCTTTCTACATACAGTGTGACCAATTTATTTTCGGGTCACCCTGATAAAAAGTTTATTTTTGGTGCGATTTTGCTCGGGTTTTTTTTTAAATGTTAGGTCCAGAAAAACTGCATCATTATAACAAAAAAAAATTCTGCCATGCAAATTCCAAGGCCTACTAATGTTAGTTTTTAAGGGCCAAATTTTAAGAAACCATGCTAGGCATTTTTTAGCAAAAAATTGTGCACACCACTGGATTCGGCATCCCCATGCAGACATTCTGCAAACACATTTAGTGCCAAATATGGATTAAGTCATGCCAGTAACAGCCATATTTCAGCATGACAACGATCCAAAACATGCTTCTCAATTTGTTAAGAGCTGGCTATCCGATGAAAAAATAAATGTAATGGTCTGGCCATCTCAATCGCCAGACCTAAACCCTATAGAGAATTTATGGCACTACATTGATACCAAAATCAGGCACCTAACATGCTCTAATACAAATATTCTCTTTGAAATAGTCGAAAAGGCTTGGAAAGAAGTGAACAATAACTATATTATGAAATTAATTGAGTCCATGCCAAGACGATGTGCAGATGTTATAAAGGAGAAGGGGTACTACACGAAATATTGAATTGATTTTAATTTAGTTGGGTTATACTTTTTTTAGAATCAAAACTATTTTTTGTTGCTATATTTCTGAATAATAAATTTGCATAAAACAATTTGGTGTTTTATTTATTATGATACAAAAAATATGATAATATGAAAATATAAATAGGCTCTAACTATTCTTGTAAATAATATATAAACCTTACTTATAAAATAGATACTAAAAGATATATAACAGGAAAGTTCAATGTTGCTATCTTTTTGCACAATACTGTATCTTTAATTAAAATGTGCTTGGTAATCAGGTACAATATTTAATTAATCATAAGCCACTTAATTACGCATCTCTTTCAGCTTCATAGAAATTTGGAATTGCACAGATAAAATAACAAAAGCATTATCTGAAATATTTTCTGACCATTGGTTTAGACCGCTAGGACAAGGCACTCGCCCGCGAGATCGCCGTATCTAACACCTCTTCGTTATTATTATTTATTAAAAAAGTTTACACAGTACTGGTACGGGGTAAAGATCTGCGTCAACGAGTTATCAATTGTTTGAAGAATTGGATGCTTTTGAGTAAAAAAAAAAACAAATAGATATACGAGCCCTACAACTACATATTGGGACAAACTAAAATACACATGTGATTTAATTTTTAATAGACTTCTATTTTCTAAACTAACTAAGCTTTTTTTTAATGTAATATTCTTTAAACAGTTAATTTATGACAAAATCGATTCATTAGGAACGCAAAAACACAAAATATCTATTCTAACACACCAAATTATTTAAAAAATGCTAATATTGGGTGGCAACTAAATAATGGGACAAACGCGAACTTCAATTTTTAAAATGGAGTAACGTCGCCCTTAGATTGTATAACTGCTTGAATTCTTTTGGGCATTGATTGGACTAAGGAATTACACTGTTCGGGGGTAAATTCATTCCAAATCTGCTCTATTTTGGCCTTAAGTTCTGGCAATGTTCTTTGAGGGTTGTTCCTTAATGTCTCTTTCATTTTATGCCATACTGTTTCAATGACATTAAGGTCTGGGCTGTTAGAAGGCCAAAAAAGGCAGTTTATGCGGTGGTCCCCAAACCACTTTTTTGTAGTTTTGGCCGTGTGACATGCAGCCACATCCTGCTGAAATATGTAATTTTCATTAACTGTTAATTTCGGGATACTTGGAAGTAGGCTATTTTGTAGAATTTGTTGATATTTTGCAGCATTTACGGTGCTCTCTATAAACTCAAAACCCTAATCCTCCAAGTGTCATGCAACCCCAAATCATTATTCCTTTAGGAAACTTTACGGTGCGTTTTAAACAGTCCTTATGGAAAGCCTCATCTTTTGTGCGAATCACACGTTTTCGGTAATCACCAACACATACGTTGAATTTTGATTCGTCGCTAAAAATTACGCGGGACCAATCTTCTACTGGCCAGGACAATTTAGATTTTGCCCATATCAGCCTGGCATTCTTTTGTTTTGCTGTTAAAAGTGGGTTTTCCTTTGCCTATAAGAAAAAATGTATTAAAAAAGTTTGTTGTTTAATGTAAGATCTGCAATAACCTTGTAAAACTTCAATCCGCATTTATGAATCCACTTGCGACAACATTCTCTTGACAAATTATGCCCAGTTTCATGATTCCACTCTGCCGTTACCTGCCGTACCGTATTTCTTCGACCTTTTTTGCATAATTTACCAAGCATTCTTTTATCTCTATCAGAAACTAATTTTGGGCGACCTGGGCTATTCCTTTTCTTATGTAAAATTCCTCCATTTTCCCCATAATCCTTTATTATATTAAACACAGTACTTTTAGGAATATTTAGTTCGTCCGCCACCTCACGTATTCTCTTGTTTCGGGAATAATTTTTAACCACCAACTCGCGAATTTTTGAATTTGTCGAGATACCACGCGCCATTTTAATTAATAAAGAAGTGTTTGAGTTACCCAAACTGACAGAGAAGCAATTTCAAAATAAACAAATGTGTCTGTCGCCCCTGGCAACTGTTTATTAATTGCATTTGTTTATTAATTGTTTTTGCAGCCAACTTGTCTTATCTGGTATCATTTTTAACTCGTGACTTGA
Source organism: Anthonomus grandis grandis (assembly GCF_022605725.1). Classification (NCBI taxonomy): domain Eukaryota; kingdom Metazoa; phylum Arthropoda; class Insecta; order Coleoptera; family Curculionidae; genus Anthonomus; species Anthonomus grandis. Next base: position 37,516,572 of record NC_065547.1, on the reverse strand, counting down.
TACTGTCCCATTATTTAGTTGCCACCCAATATTAGCATTTTTGAAATAATTTGGTGTGTTAGAATAGATATTTTGTGCTTTTGCGTTCCTAATGAATCAATTTTGTTATTAATTAACTGTTTAAACAATATTACATTAAAAAAAAAGTTTAAAAAATAGAAGTATATTAAAAATTAAATTACATGTGTATTTTAGTTTGTCCCAATATATAATTGTTAGGGCTCGTAAGAACGATGTTTTAAAAAATTTTTAGAAAACAATGGGTGTCTGATCAATTTGAATTTAATTTAATTACTGGATACTTTTCCCACTTTTTTTTTACCTGCTGTAATATTACGAGTATTCTTTTTCCATTGGTTTTAAATCAGGATATTATATTTTATTTTTCGACATGTTTTTGCTATAATTTGATTACATTGTTAATTAAAAATAAATAGTTTTATCAAGACTTAATTTGAGTTTTTTTTCAGTTTTAGAAAACCCTAGTTTAATAACTTTTTCCGCTCAGAGACGTGTATACAGTAAAATATGTGTGTGTTACCAAATAGTTATTATGACCTTTTATAGCCTTATGGTCAGCACTGAAAATATTTTAAATTGATAGATTTTAGTTATCAGAATAACCAAAATTTCAGTTTTTCAAATGTCCTGTTTTCTGTTTACTCTTAACGTACAATCACCCTGAATATTTTATTTGAAAGTAAGTAAATTTGTTTTTTGATAACATTAATAGAATTGCTAAACGATTTAATATAAAAGGAATTTTTAAATCATAAAATACATGATGATAGTGAATTTCTTCTAGTTGCAGTAATTTTCAAGGTGCAGAAATTTTATATAGAGGAATCCTGACTATGACCAAAAATAGCAAGTAAATATAAAACCTTCATCAGCCATAGCGATTTCCATAAAGCATGCATTTAACGAAAACCACAGAAAACTCTGCTGCTTTCTCAATTTCACCAAATAAGGAACCCATTTTAAGATTACGTAAAATGAAATAAAATGCATTTATAATGTTAAATAAAGATAATAATACCATAGCTAATTGTTCGGTCTATCTACTCTGAATTGAATAATTGAAAAAGCATATACAGTGGTGGCCAACTAATTAGAAACAGTGTGAATTAATTAATAAAAATCATAAATCTTTTGTAAATAAAATTGTTTATTCTTAAATTTCTCGCCCATTGTCGTAACTAACATTTACCTTTAATATTACCATAAATTTAGTGGATTTGTCTTCACATATATACTTTTAAAAAAAGTTAATTTTTTATACAAACATTGAATTGGACAACTAATTAGAAAGCAAAGAATTATCAATTTAAAAAAACAAAATAAGACCTCTAAACCCTAAATAAATCAATATTTTGTAGCAAATCCCTTATTTTCAATGACAGCTCTACATCTCCTGGGCATTGACTCCACCAGACGTTGACATCTCGCTAGTGGTATCGATTTCCACGCCTGCTCTGCTTCTTCCGCCAGATTTTTAAGGTTCTTAATATTTTTATGTTCTAAAAGTTTTTTCAGGTCTCTCCAAAGATTCTCCAATGGAATTGAGATCCGGACTACATGAGGGCCAATCAAGTACATCAACATGGTTATCGTCAAACCATTTTTTTACAGACTTAGCCGTGTGCTTGGGATCATTGTCTTGTTGCAAAACCCAAGACACCGGCAAAGTTTTATCAGCAAACGGCAACATGTGGTTCTCCATAATATCTTTATATTTTTCTTGGTCAAGAATACCGTCAATTTTCACTAATGGACCAACACCGCGCCACGAAAAACATCCCCATAATTTTATATTTCCACCTCCATGTTTGACTGTGCTGGTTGTATACTTCGGATTATTTTTCGCCCCCCTTGGTCTTCTCACAAATATTCTACCATCACTACCAATGCGATTTATTTTTGTCTCATCAGACCATAATACTTTTTTCCACTCTTTTATGGTCCAATTAATATGGTACTTAGCAAATTGTAATCGGGCCTGGCAATTTTTCTTCTTTAGCAGTGGTTTCTTGTGGGATACTCGTCCAAATAAGTTGGCCTCATTAAGTCGTCGTCTTATAGTTCGTGATGATATCGCGATAGCTGGAGAAACTTCTTCTTTAATCTGGTTGGAGGTTAAAAATGGATTCATTTTAGCCATTCGAACCATAGTTTCATCAACGAACTGATGGCTGGTTTTTTTAGATCTTCTCTTGCGTGGAATATTTTCGTACGTTTTATGTTCTTTTATGTGTTTGAGTGCATAGAAAACCATTTTTTTTTAACATTTTAGGTGGTCAGCTATTTTACTTATACTATAAGTCTTAGCTTACTTATACTATAAGTCCAACCTCTTTCCCTTAGCGTAAAAATTATTTTACGCATTGACGCATCACAATTTTTTTTCTACCCATTTTAAACTGTGGAAGATACAAAGACAAGGCTTGTAGATACAAAAAACACAAATTGTTACCAGTACAAAGGTTTGAAATGAACTATACGCGCGTTTATTTTCGTCGTTTCTAAGTAGATGGCCAACTGTGTTATCTATAAATTTTGTTTATATTCTGCATTCCTTACAAATTTCTTAGTGAAATGTCTATAAATAAATTATATATTGCTGTTGTGATGAACAATCAAAATTTTACAACAAGTTGGTTTTAATTTATTTTAAAGAACTGAAACATTTAATAAAGTATTTTTTTTAAATCGTTTCTAATTAGTTGGCCACCACTGTAGGTGCAAGCAACCAGAGGCGTGCCATTTCCGAAACTAAATTTCTTACACTATTTTAATATAACATAAATTTAATTTTATTATCTTGCGAATAAAACAATTTGAAAAAAAGACAGTCCAAAATTTTAAAAAATTTGCGGCCGTCAGAGTTTTACGAAATCAAAACACTCAATTAAAATTTCATGAACATTCTAAACATATATACATTACTCAGTTCATCCCGACACATTTCCAACGTTGTAACTAAATTATCTTATGGTTTTTTAAAAGATATGTTGGCCAAATAAGATCTTCGACCGTATTATCAATTTTCTGCTGCTTATGTCTCACCTTCTTTCGTTTTACAGAATGATCTGGGACATCCCCCATATACACAACTCGATAAATTGTCGAATACTAAAAGAATTTGTGGACTTTGCACATGTAATTTAAATTCAAACTATTCATTAATGCTCTCTACATTTGAAATGCTTACACTCGTTAATAAAAAAATACAATTAAACTAAAAACCAAAGTGTAATAAAGACTCATCAAACAAATAAAATGTATTTACAATTAAATTGTCTTATTTTATGTTTAAAACTGCAGTACTTAAGCTCTTTAAGTTTCTATAGAAGTTCAAAAATTTGATAGCCCAATAGCCTGGACCAGTTTGACAACTCTTATCGCATTTGCAGTTCTCGAAATACTGCCCTACAATCTTCCCTATACCCCAAACCAATCATCATACTGACAGCCGTTTGCTAACAGTCGCTTCATATCCCATGGAAGGATAAAATTTGACAGATGTGCCTGAAAAACAGCAAACAAGTAATGTTCTCAGAACTTTAATTCAGACATTGTCCTTCAGATTTCGAAGCAAAAACAAATTTTCTTTTTTTTTGGAGGCAACAAAATGTATGTGAGCATCACATTGGAGACAGGAGTCAACAAAAATTCCTAGAAACCTGGTTTCATTGAATAATGAGTTGGAAGTTTCCAGTAACCTGGTTGAAAAAGTTACCCTTTTAATTTTATTTCTATTCAGAAGTAGTTTTTTTTTTTATGGTAAACACATGCACAAGAGGAAAGTCCTATGTCACTCTTGGAGTGGTGCTTGCGCGAAGATATTTGTGGGCATTTATCTTGAATCGCTGTAGGTTGTATGCGTCGGGAAATATGTGAGGTGGAAGCCCGTTCCACAAAGAAGATGTTCTCCAGATGAATGAGTCCCGATACAGCGACGTCCTTGGGGTAGGCAGGTGGACTCGATGTTGATGAGCCGCAACTGCTAGACGCGTCCTTCTTGCCGGAACAGCCCTGGGTGGAATCAGGCCTGCCAGCTCAGAGGAACACTTACCGTGATAATAACGGTAGAGTAAACAGAGATCAGCCACCTTTCTCCTGTGCTCCAGACTATCCAGACTCTTTGTCAGTTCTGGTTTGTCGATAAGACGAATAGCTCTCTTCTGTATAGAATCCAGCAGGTTTAAACTATGCTTGGGTGCAGAGCTCCAGACATGCGAGTAACACTCGAGGGAAGGGCGTATTTGAGCCTTATAAAGAGTCAGCAGCTGTTCTGGTGTACAGTTTTTTCGTTTTGAAAAGCACTCCGAGTTTTTTGGAAGCCGCCCTAGCGACCTCGGCAACGTGGTCATGCCAAGACACACTGTTGGTGACCTTGACTCCTAGAAGATGTAAAGATGATTTCATTGGCAATGTTTTCCTTGCCATAACCAGCTCCGGGCCACCAAGGTTAGTCTTCATCGTAAATACTGCAGCCTGCGTTTTTTTAGCGTTAAAATTGACCAAATTGTTATCGCCCCACTCCAAGATTGCTCTAATGTCGTTGTTGGTTGAAGCTACTTGTTGCTGCCTAAGATTCTGAGAACTTGCGGTTGTCGTTGGTTTGGCGGACTTAAATGTGGAAATAAGTGTGCTATCGTCCGCAAAGCTGTAGATTGGATTGACAGTGGTTCCTAGCAAATCGTTGATATATACCAAGAAAAGGGTGAGGGATACAATGCATCCTTGAGGGACTCCAGCGTTAATGTTAAATTTGTCGGAGAGGTATCCATCGACGGCTACTTGGATTGTTCGTTGTTCAAGAAAACTTTTGAACCAATTCAATCATGAGTTTTGTATGCCGATTGAGGAGAGCTTGGTTAGTAGTCCCTCATGCCACACTCTGTCAAATGCTTTGGAAATCTCAAGAGCGACTAAGCGGGACTCGCCGTGCTTCTCCATGGCATCCTTCCACAAGTATGTGACGTAGGCCAGAAGATCGCCGGTGGATCTAAGCTTTCGGAAGCCGTATTGATGATTGCTGATTAGTCCAGATGATTCCAGATATCTTAGCAGTTGTTGGTTGACTGCATTCTCCATAATCTTCGATATTACTGAAACTAGTGCAATCGGGCGGTAATTGGAGGGCATCGTCTTCTTACCCTTTTTGGGTACAGCTTGCACTCGAGCAGTTTTCCAGCTTGTTGGAAATTGGCCCTGCTTATACGATGCCGTGAACAGTCTACATCAGGGAGGAGTCAATTCGTCTGCACAACGTTTTAGTATTAGGGCTGGAATTCCATCGGGTCCAGTAGCTTTGTTGGTGTCTACGCTTTTAAGAATTTTATTTATAATTCGTTAGGGAAACGAAATTTCTCCCATCGATAAATTCACCCTTGGCAAATATGGCAGTGTTTTGCCTTGCGAGTGCAGAGTAGAATTGGACGCGAAGAGTTTACCCAGTAAGTTGGCTTTTTCCCTTGCTGTTACCGCGATAGAACCATCATCTGCTGTTAGGGGTGGCAAGGCCGACTTAGCAAATCCTTGACTAACGGCTTTCGATACCGACCAGAAAGATCTTGTTCCATTTGGGCAGTTTAGCAGTTTGTTTTTGATCCTGTTGTTGTGACCCTCTTTGCATTCATCAATAATTCGTTTGCAGCTATTTCTGGAGACTAAAAAGTTCCTCCGATTTTCGATGGAAGGATGTTGACGCCATTTGCGATATGCTGCGTTTTTAGTGTTTACTGCCTTTTTGCAATTCAGGTTGAACCATTGCTTGTTGTTTGATCCGCATTTAGTAGAAAAAGGGATATAAGCTTCCATTCCTGCCAAGATCGTCTCTGTAATTTGGTTTGCACATTCTGAGATGTTATTGGTTCTAAAGCAGACTTCTTTCCAAGGGAATGAGCGATAAAATTCCCGAAGATGGTTCCACTCTGCTGATTTATAGTGCCATACCTTCCGCGGCATCGGAGAATCCTGCGTTTTAACCTCCAACTGGCAAGAGACTGTTATCAATTTGTGGTCCGATGTTCCTAGGGGGGCATGTACTGATACTGTGTACGAGTCTGGGTCTGAAGCCAAGACCAGATCTAGGAGACTCGCGAACTCGCCGTCTCGATCGGGGATTCTGGTAGGTTCCTCCACAAGCTGCGTAAGCCCGCATATGGTGGCAAATAGCTCAGCTTCTCGTCCTTCATCGTCGTTCTTGTTGCAGAAGCGCAGCCAGTTGATATTGTGAACGTTAAAATCACCCATGACGATGATTTCTGCGCTTGGGTAGTCAATTTGCAAATGGTTAATACAATCAACCAGGTTCAAAAAGAGCCGTCTATATTGGGTGTCGCTTGGTGGTCTGTAGATACAGCAGATAAATTTCGTGGCACCACTGGCTATTATTTTGAACCACATGACGTCGAAGTCCGCAGGTTCAAGCGTTTCCTCCCGCTGGCAACTCAAATCGTTCTTGACCAATACTGCCAATCCCAAGTTTAGTCGAAATCGGGTGTGTAGGTCGTATCCAGGATAAATGAGGTGAACATTTGTTGTTGAAGGTTTCACCTTTGTTTCTGCCAATGCCAGAATGTGGGGCTTATTTGATTGCAGGTGTTGGTGTACTGCATTAATATTGGTGTTTAGGCCTCTGATGTTGCAGAAATTGATTTTTAGGCTTTTTGATCCGCCTGATGGACCCCCCCGACCAGCCTCCGCCCGGAGATCCGAATGGGAGGCGAGTTTACCTTCGGAAAGTTTTGGTCGTGAGGGCGCCATCATGCATTTACTTTTCTTCTCCATTTCCCCTTTGGAAACCGGACACATCACATGGCGGCGAAACGTGAGTTCCATGGAACCACTTCACGCCGCCTAAGTCCTATGTGGTGGTATTGAACCGGGCGATGCAAGTGGACAACATCTACCACCAAAGGGGTTGCTCTTTTAGTCGCCTTTTACGACAGGCAGAGCGTACTGGAGGGCTATTCTACCCCGGCCTTCCCCGGGGTAAAGTTGTAATAGATAATAAACTTTAAGTAGAAAATAGCTCATATTTTATTCCACAATTTTCTAGAGAATATTTTTTGTTTATTTTATTTTTTATGTTGTTTATTATTGGTAATGCTGTGTCTTTACTATTTTGTGAATTAGCTAATAAATTTCTAGTTCTTTAGTCTTTAGGGCAATATAAAATGTTATGTTTAAGAATTTAGAAAAAATATTTTCATTTCATTAATTAGTAAAAAATAAAAATATCTTTGTTTTTATTTATTTTTGAGAGAAACTTATATATTTTTGTAATAAAACAGTAACACAAATTAATTACTTTTATTTCATTTTATTGGCCTAAGCTTCACCAAAATAAGAAGAACCATTTTGTATAGAAATGGCGTAAGTTGTTATAAGCGCCATGTTTTAAAATAATGTGTAGTCATAAGCGACGTGATAAACGACAAGAGCCTATGCCAAATGACTTAATTCACCATTTATACTCTTTTTTAACACTTTTTATTGCTAAATTTTGACAAAAAATATAAACTTGGTAGCTTTTAGTATGGTTAATTGATGTATGTCTCATTTTTAGTATTTTTTTTTAAATAATGCCTTAAAACTTAGAAGAATTTAATTTATTTTTATTTACGTAATTTTCCAAAAGATATGATCGATTTTTGGTATTTTTTAATTTTCGAATAGTATGTAACGGTGCTTAGACGTTTTAGTTCCCGTGCATATTCAAAACCTCAAGTAAATTGTAATATTTGAAAATTATTGAACTTGGTTTATCAATTAAACAAGATATCATTGAAAGATTGAGTTCATAAACTTAAATGATACCTTCTTTTCAATAATAATTGTTGAGTATAATAAACAATTAATATATAATTAAAAATCTCTTACCACTCATTCCAATCAAACTAGCATTCTTCTGTTGTAATACAATATAAAATTCCCTTAAATTTGACGTTTTACTAAACACCCAATAATCGTTGGTGGTTTTAACAATATTTTCACCTGCTGGTCCCAAAAAGCTATTGCTCCTGTTCATATCTGCCATTATCCTTAGAGACTCTTTACTGCAAGCAATATTACCAGATTGTTTGTTATCTAAATGTACCTGGAAATGTTTAAAATGTATGGCGTTTTAAAATTCCTTAAAGATTCTGCCTTACAGTGCTTTTATAAGCCAAATTAAGCTTATTGAAATATATATATTTTGGGGTACTTTCTGGAATGTTTGAAGGGGTTACCACTTGTTTGGAACAGTACTCCGCTATATCATTTACTATTAAAGTTAATTTGGGATTGATGTATTCATCCATGGATTTAAAATCTTCTAATTTTAATTCTATTTGACCTAAAAAGAAACTTATTGGGTAAAATGCTTGTAGCAACAAACTTAACAACCTTCAATAAACAGACATACAGTAGCACTAAGAGCCCTGTAAACCACTAAATGGTATTCCTTGACACCTGCATCACTATAAAAATAAATTTTTGGAATTTTCCCAGTGGTTTTTGCCTGCTTTAAATTGGTGGGTCCAGTTATAAACCTCCCATAACATAAGGAAAAAGGAGATGGAGAATTTCTTGGCATAGAGCCTCCCTGTAGCTCTGTTTCCACATTAGCAGGCAACAAGGTGCCTATAAGATACTGATAAATCATTTGCATATCATTTGGTTCCACGCCACTCCTAAAAATAAACAAAAATCATAATATGTATATTAGACTCATTACCTAGACATACCATATGACATGCTCATTATAAAGAAATGCACTGTGTGCTATGTTTTGCCATTTAGACTCAAGGGCATTAACAAAACACTGAACCTTAAGGAATGTCTGTTTATCCAAGGGTAAGTATTGCATGCCTCTAAAAATGCTTAGGATGTCTACATGCTCAATTTTAAGTGACTTCAAGTACTAAAAACAAGTTATATTTAAAATTGATTCCCTTAAAACATCTCTCACTTACAGCGTTAAAAAACGTTTCTAAACGCCCTTTTAAGACATCCACACCAGACTTCTGAAAAGTGTCTTCAAGGGTGCCCCAGAATAGTCTATACATATAATACATTTGCTTTAAAACTGGACTATAAACATTTTCCTGAAGGTCGTCTTCTAGATATTCAGGAGATGTTATGTTTTCTTTGGTCTTGGTGGCTATAGGTACTGTGAGGCTCTAGAAAACTAAAATGCTAAAGTTTTTTTTTCAATTTTCAGTTAAAAGCATACCATGACAATCCAATAGTTAGGCTCTGGTTGAAAATAAAGCTGTTTGAATTTCGCTGTATGCAGGGAGCCTACTGGAGAACTGGGGCTGAACGTTCTAAGAAAATCAATAAAAAATTATTATTATAATTATAATTTGGTAACAAACTTACTCAGTAAATTTAATGATACCCTCTACTAGGCCAATACTTTCTATTTGAATGTCAGTATTATCAGTAGTTGGGTAGTAGTATAGAAGTTTTTGAAGTTCCTGTAACAATAAAATATTATTAATTAAAATAGAGTTGCTTACATTCTATGATTATCATGGTAATCGGTTCTCCTTGGAATGTGGAAGGTCCTACAATAAACTTTTTATTATATACACATTTTTAGAGAAGGTCATTTTTAAGTCAGCACTTTGTTTTAACTCTGTATAGAACCTGTTAAAATGATCAACTGCAACCTGCTGAATATGAGCAATTAATTCTTCTCTTGTTATTAATTTGTTTCATTAACCTCCAAAAAAGTCACACGAATTAGGTCTGTCAACCTAAATTCTTGGCGGCCAATTACCACCAGTTCCATGAACCATTTTGACTGATTCACCTATTTGGGAAAGTAATATCTAATCTAGAAACTCAGGCATTTTCCACCTCAAATGGCCAGGTGCTCAATCTTGCAGAAGCCATGTAACTTGTCTGATATTCACTGGCATGGCTTCTAACAGAACAGGCAGATTATCATAAAAAAAGTTCATATAAATTTCGCCCGTCAAACATTCTGTTAAAATATATGGCCCAACAAGTCACCCATTCATAATTCCTGCCCACACAAAACCGGTGTTGACAATCGGTTCTCTGAATTGCCTGGGGATTATCAACATTAAACATTTTGAAAATTATTAATTCTGCTTTAAGTAAATGTTGCCTTGTCCACAGCTAAAATTTATATCGAAAAATATTATCATTTTCATTTTGTTGTATGAACCATCACAAAACTGTAGTCTGCGGGAATAGAATTGATTTTCCCACAATGTTGTGCATACTTTTCTTTTGACTTACTCCAATGTGCTCTGCAACAACTCATGTATTTCTTGGATTGGAAATTTAAAAAATGTTCTTCCCTTTGCCACAATGTTCCCATAAATGGCAGTACCTTATTAAATAAGATGTATGAAAACTTTGGGTGCAGGATAAGTACACAAAGAAAAGTGCTCTGCATATAATCTTGAATCAGCAGCATCACTTTGAAAATATTCCCTATAATTAAATAATACACCATTTTTACGATTTGTCAATTTAAAATTAACAAAAATAAATCAAAAGTGACTACTGCACTAACTGATTGGTACAATGTCTGATCAATATGCACTGGTTCTGTTCCAACAGATTATTGTTGAATGCAGATAAAACTTATAAGTCATCTCTGAGAAACATAAACATCCAGAATACATCTGAGATATACTTTTTAGGAGTGGTGCTTGACCTTGCATCACAATATAGTGAGCATATTGATGTCTTGTCAAAAAAACTGTGTAAGTCCTTATATACTTTGAGGGGTATTACCCGGTGTGGGTGTCTCAGAGGAATAAGAACTTTTTTCTTTGCTATTTTTCCATGCTTGCTTGAGGTCATTTAGCAGAGTTTAGAGAGTGTTTGGCCTTGAAATTAAGGCTGTAAGATTGATGCAGAGATGATTGTCATCAGGCGTTTGTTAGTTCGAATCTACTGATGATACCATCCGTTTACATACTACAGTGTATGTTGAAAAGAAGGACGGTGTGTTTAGGAGACATGAGGATGTTCATAGTTATCACACTAAAGGATATAAAAACCCTCATATCTCTGTATAGGCATCTAAGAAGTTGTGAGCATGCCATTGGATATTTAGCAAAAAAATTTTACAATGTTTTACCATCTTTCATTAGAATATTGCCTATAAATTAATTAATAATACAGCAATTAGTTTTGACCTTTGTTGTGCAGAAAATTCTGATGATATGATATATGAGGAATATTTTTATGATTTTGGTAAGGAAGATTACATAGCAATTAACGATTGTCTTGCTGGGATAGACTGGAATCAATTGTTTTTGAGAGAGAAATCTATTGATGTCATAGTTTCAATTTTCTATAATGTGATCTACTCCTCAATGGAAAGGTTTATTCCTCTAAAGAGGTACAAAAGTTCTTCTTTGCCATCTTGGTTTTCTTCAGAGCTTCGCAGTTTGATCATAAGAAAGAAACAAATTCACAAAAAGTTTAAAATTAGTGGTCAACAGCAGGAATATGATGAATTTGTATTTTTGAGACATCAATGTGAGTACTCAAGAGAGTTGTGCTATCAACAATATATATATATAAGGTGGAAATGAATTTCGCTAGCAATCCGAGGTACTTCTGGTCATATATTCGAAATAAAAAAACTGGTTTTAGCCTTCCCTCCAGAATGACATACAATAACAGGATTAGTATGAATATCTCGGATACTGCAGATATGTTTGCAGAATACTTTTCATCCGTCTATTCGGATGAGCAAGTCAATGACATACCATCTTTTGATTTTGATAAATCAATTTGTCTGAGCAATTTAACTCTGTCAACGCAGGATGTTTATGAGGTTATTACTTCCTCTAAGAATAAGCTCTGCGCTGGACCAGATGGGATTCCGGCATTCTTCCTAAAGAAATGTGTTTGTGTTCTTACGAAACCAATACTGTTCATTTTTAACAAATCTCTAGGTACTGGTTCTTATCCCACTCTCTGGAAGAGAAGTTTTCTAAAACCCATTTTTAAATCTGGTAGTAGAAATGAAATTTCCAATTATCGGGCTGTGGGTAACCAATCTGAGTTGCCAAAGCTGCCTGGTCAGTCATAGGATTGCCTGGAGTTTTAAATCTTTATTTAATCCTGAGCAATTTGGATTTATAAAAGGCAGATCTACTGATGCTAATTTGGTGCTGTATGTCAACTACCTCTACCGCAGGTTGGAGAAGGGACTTCAGGTTGACTCAATATATATACAGATTTTTCCAAGGCTTTTGATAGGGTTAACCATGGGATACTCTTGCAGAAGCTTAGGGCTTTAGGTATTGTGGGGCCTCTTCTTCAGTGAATCTCAGGATTCATCAGAGGTAGAATTCAGATTGTTAATCTTGGAGGTACATGTTCCTCTGAAATTTTGGTGCAATCTGGGGTGCCACTCACTCAGGCCCTGTTTTGTTTTGCCTCTTTTTGATTGATTTAGTTTGGAAACTTGAAAATTTTTGTTGTGTGCTAATGTTTGCGGATGATGTGAAGCTATTTAGGCCTATCACATCCCTTTCCGATGCTGTGCTCCTGCAAAAAGACCTTAATTTGTTCTTTGATTGGTGCCACTTGAATAGAATGTCCCTTAATATCAATAAGTGCCATAAGATTACTTTTTCTAAGCAAAGAAACCTTATTGCTTTTCTTTATAAAATAAATAATGTAGCAATTGGTGTCAAAACAGAGGTTTCTGACTTAGGAATATTTATTGACTCCAGGTTGTCTTTTAAAAGTCAGATCAATCAGGTGACTGGTAGGGCAATGAAAATGCTGGGTTTTATCCAACGGTCTACAACTGATTTGTACAGGAGACAGGAGTATTACTATCAGTGGGTCAGGGATAACCTGAACTTACCCACATTAGAGTCACGAAGAACATTACTCAACTTATGTTTTATGCAAGGTTTTAAATGCTACTATAGATTGTCCCGAGTTATTGCCTCTTTTTAAACTTAGGGTGCCTTCCAGATTGAATAGACAATCAGAAATATATTCAGTCCCATTCCACCATACCAATTATGAGCCAATTACATGAATGGCTTGAAGCGCTAATGGTCTGTCAGGACAGATAAGCTTTTTTGATTCTAGGATTACATCTTTTAAAGGGCAGTTAAAGAATATTATTTCATAAGGGCTTTAATTAATTAACTCATCTACCTTTCATTGATTTATAAATAGTTTTATATCTGAATATATATGTTTGTATGGGTATGCTATGTAACACTTTTGTAAATGGATTCCGTAAATAAATAAATAAATAAATAAATAAATTCCATTAAAACAAGCTGAAGACTTAATATGGAATGCCTTCTATATACCTGAGGGATTTTGTAATTAAGATTTTAATATGTTGTAGTTTTAATATATTAAATTTTATCATTGTTCTATATAAAAATGTCCACCTATTATTTTACTATTTTAGTCTTATTTTAATGTTTCATGTGAAATACTTCTTTTGTCTTGTATACATGTACTAATAATTTGTATTATATCAATATTGTAAGAATTTTAGAGTTATTTTGAACAAACTTTTTGTTACTGTAGAAAATTGTGTACTACTTTTATGAGTTGTGTAAATTGATGTATATATTATAATGTACACAAACAAATTATGATTATTATATTATATATATTAGGTACATCTTAATACACAAGTCCAAATTTGCTTTTTTTTATTCTGTATCTCATTTTCTGATTATCATAAAAATCTAATAGCTTTTTTAAATTCAGGGATAGATCAGGCATTTGTTATAGTAATAAAAATAAAATGATTTTGAACTTATAGTAAAATTTATTCTTTTCTGCACTAACTCAACCAACTGTCCAGCTTCTTGTGATAAAGTAGGAAAAACAAATAAGAAAAAAATTTTGAATTCAAATTTAAAACCAATAAGATTTTAAGTCTATTGAGATTAGATCATATTTGACAGAAAACACATAAACATGATAACATAGTTCAAATGAGTTACATTCTGTTACAATTTACACATCTATATACCTTAAAATGAGTACTGTTACAACCAGTAGTAGAATGGTATAAAACAAAATAAAAAGTAAACAAATCTGTTTAGTACTATTGAACTAGACCAACCCTCCCGTAGTAGATATGAAAGCACTTAATGTATTGAGAATTAAATATAGATTTACCATTTTTCTTAAAATCATGTATCTAATGTAATAGATAAGTAAATAACTCTGATCATAGTGTATCAACCCATGTTAATGCAATTTCTGTTTATAATATGCAACCTAAAAGAGTTAAATTTTAAAATTACACCCTTAGCTTTAATGCTTTTTCAACAAATTTTAGTAAATGCTTACGATCTAAAAATATCAAGTATTTTTTAACATATATTGACTTTTTTAACTATCGGCTGTAGGACAGAGGCTGTTTGTGAAAAAAATGATCCATGTCGACCAACATGTAAGCAATAATCTTCTGAAAAATAAACTTTTTAAATATTTAACAAAGAAATCATTTCATGAAAGAAAAATTAATTTGCTACTATTTTAAAATTGGGACTTTGTGCTGATCTGTCTTGTATGAGTATAAAATATAGGTATTGTGTATGTTGCTATTTAAGGTTAGGCAGTATTAGTATTTTTAGTTTTTTCAGTCAATAGGAAGTATCATTTAAATTTTTAGCATAATTGCTAATAAATGAGATCTAAAAATAAGCTTCTTTAAAATGTTTATTTATTTATTTATTTATTTATTTATCAAACGTATATAACATTTCAAGTACTTATTAATAATTAACAGTAGTCTTAAGTAAAAACTATAATACTAATAAACAATACTGTGCTAAACCTAATCCAAAGAGTGGGAGTAGGGCACTATCCCAAGATAGTTGCCCTAGCTGACGACTTAAATTTATTTAAAGATGTACTGAAAAAATCAAGATCTTTTGCAAATCTATTCACTGTAGAAGCTATTCTATTTATAGGACTGTTTAGTAGATAGGATGTTCTGCAAAAGGGAATGTGGAGAAGCGCCTGACCTCGTGTTGTGTAAGAAGATACATGCAAAGAGAAAAGGCACAGACATTCCGGACTTCTAACAATACCATTCAGAACCTTAAACGCAAAGCAAACATCGAAGAACTGCCTTCTACTTGATAAGGAGTTTATGCTCAGGTAGGACATGGTCTCTGAACAGGTAAGATCCAGGCCTGACTTCATAAGAGTATATCTGGCAAACCTGATAAACTTGTGCTGGATATTTTCAAGCCTCTCAATGTGAATCAGAAAATGAGGTGACCAAACAATATTGGAGAATTCGAGAAGAGATCTCACCAGGCAAATATATAGTGTCTTCAATGCTGACACATTAGTAAAGTCTTTGCAAGATCTTTTGATAAAACCAAGCAGTTTATTAGCTCTATTTACAGTATTTTCGAAGTGGTGGGAGAAAGTAAGACTCGGGTCCAGAAAGACACCCAAATCCTTGACTGAGTCAAGCTCCTTCAAGGGGATACCATCAATAACATATTGACAAGGAGGGGAGACCCTTAAACGAGTAAACCTCATAAACCCACATTTCTTAACATTCAATGACATTTCATTCGACTTACACCAGGAAAACACTCTGTTTATATCTCTCTGAAGCACCAACTGATCCTGAGAGGAAATCCACCGAAAAATTTTCAAATCATCAGCGAAGAGCAAAAACTCAGACTCCAGTAGGGAGCCGAGGTGATTGATAAAGATAAAGTTGTTAATGTTAGTGGTAGAGGTAAAAAATTTTCAATTAGCTGAATGAGGCTGAAAATTTAAAAAATAGCAATGATACTATGAAAGTGTATGAAATTTTTATAACAGTTGAGTGCAAAATAAAGTTAAATATTTGACTAATAATTGCAACATCCATAAGGTAAAAGTACTAGTCTTTGACCACTTTTCACTTTTATTCAAAATATTAAGGATTTTTTTATTATTGTCTTTATATGACTGCCTTATAACGCCGTCTATACATTCTCTCTGTCAACTCAATAAATTTAAGCATGGTTGCTTTGCTACAGATACCATTATAAATACTTTTTTGACAGTGCGCAACCTGTCAATGCAGTTCAGATCTGTTTTGCTAGTGAAACGTTAAGGAACCTCTATACAAACATGTAAGTGTTTTGCCTGTTTTAATGTACTTTAGCAGGATATTTATTGGTTAGTTTTTTTATATACTTAATATTAAATAAAAATTACCTCTTTGTAACGAAAAATTATATATTTTTTCTTTTATTAAGTAGGACAAACATTAACACAATATATTTAATGTGTGCTTTAATGATTGACCATTAGGACAAATACTAAAGCTTTGTTAATCTTTACAATTTTTCGATATTCTTTTAATATCCACTATAGAAGTTAAATTTTAAAATTCCATTATGTAAAAAACGTAGTAGCTTACTAACCAGCTAGTATCTGACCTACCTTTTCTTTTAAAAATATAAAAAAAAATAAATAAAAAATGCTGTCAAACATTGAAACAAAAATAGGTCAACCATTAACACAATTTGGTCAAAGATGCAAAAGACTATAAAAAAAAACAAATTTATTTTATTATTATTATATATATTTAAATTAAGATTTCCAAGGTATTTTATAACAGACAAAAGTACCTATATTTTAAATTTTAATCCTTGACCTATACTAAATATAAGACGTGTTAAGTTATAAAGATGTAAGCTGGTAGGTCAAATACTAAATTAAAATATGGTCAAATATAAAAACATAAATAAAAAATGCGGTTAAACATTGAAACAAAATAGGTCAACTTTTGACGCAATTTGGTCAATCAAGCCCAAAAGGTTAAAATAACTAAAATTTATTTTATTATCATCATACTTTTTTAATGTAAATTTTTTTCAGTATTTTATTACAGACCAAAGCACCTATATTTTAAATTTTATTTGCTGTCCTATACTTAAAGTAACACCTTTTAAGTTATAGACGTATAAGTTGGCAGGTCAAAAACTTAATTCAAATACAGTCAATTATTAAAACAACAATGACAACAGTTGCTGAGATTCATCGAGATCCATTTGAAGATAAAGAAAATATTCCTGTTAAAGTTCAAAAGTTCCAAGCTTCTCCTAAAAACAATAGATTCTCTGAAGAAGCTGTAATACCAAAAAAGCAACAAACAACTGATTTAGACGCAATAACAACTATTGAAAATGAAGTAAATAATATTAGTAGAAAAAATACTGCCAAAAATATTTATAAAAGTCCCGAGTTGTCTTATGAGCAAGTCAACAGTGACTTTCCTACTCCTTTTAAGAGATATTTATTTTGGCCCGCTGATAAAAACACCAATAGTCCGAAAAAAGCAAGAAAGAAAAACTACCAGCTGTGATTTCTTCTGAAGATTACCATATCTATCAAAGAAAAAAGGAAATAGAAAAAGAAGAGAAAGAAAAGGAAAAGTTAGAAAGGAAAGCCAAAAGAGAAGAGAAGAAAATAGTTAAACAAACTAGCAAGCCTAGTAAGGATCAGAGCATAAAAAATTCAGATGTCGCCGAAAAATCATATGTTGTGGTAAAGTATGAAGAGTCGGTATTCCCAGGTATTGTTTTAGAGCATGAGGTGGTGGAAGAAAAACAGAAATATTTTATAAAAGCAATGACTAAAAGCGGAAAAAACTGGAAATGGCCAGACAAAGATGACGTCATCTGGTATTCTGAAGAAGACGTGTTAGAGACAATTAATGAGCCACAAGCTATTAATAAAAGAGGGGCTTACAGCGTGCCGGAAGTTGCAAAATAAACTAAACTAAACTAAAGGGATTTCTCTGTGCGGCCCAAGCAGAAGACTACCACATTCTTGCCCTAACTGAAACTTGGCTGGATCCTACAGTCAACGACGGTGAATTCCTTAGCTCCAACTACTGTGTGTATAGAACGGACCGCAACACTAGTAACAGTTCAAAAAGTAGAGGCGGGGGTGTGCTCCTAGCAGTGAGCAACACCCTAAAATCCCATCGTTTGCCAACTGCTGACAATTCACTTGAAGAAATCTGGATCTCTGTGCGTCTTGGTGATGGCGAGGATTATTGCATTGGCTGCATTTATGTTCCTCCATCCATGGATCTATCTGTGTATGCAGCGCATTGTGCCTCTGTTACCAAAGCTTGCGAGAGCTTTAATAATGTTCTTATTGTTGGTGACTTTAACCTTTCTAATATTTCATGGTTACCTAGTGTTGATCATTATGGCTTAACCCCAAATAATGTTACATCTGATAAAGAAAATCTTTTATGTGACACATTCACTTTTCTAGGTTTAATGCAGCTCAATGCAGTGGTTAATGATCATGGAACAATTCTTGACCTTTGCTTTACAACTTTTCATTCCACTTTAACAACTAAATGTAATGGTTTAGTCGGGTCAGATCCTTACTATCCTGCCCTTGAGCTGCAACTACCCAATAGTAAGTCCAATTACCTGGAACTACCTATAACATATTTTTACAACTTTAATCAAGCAGATTTTGTGTCTATAAATAACTACTTTTCTACATACAACTGGATGTCTATAACTGTTAACGATAACTTAAATACCACTGTTGCAAACTTCTATTCTGTTGTTTATGATTGTTTGAATCTGTTTGTGCCAATAAAAAAACACTCTCCCAAGAAACATTATCCACCATGGTTTTCTAGAGAACTAAAAAGTCTAGTTATTCAGAAAAAAATAGCTCATAGAAGGTACAGACAGTCAGGATCAAATACTGATTACTTTAGTTTTAGTGTTCTGCGCTCAGAATGCCGTTCATTATCTAGTGAATGCTACAGACATTACATTGAGAGAGCCGAAAATGCAATAGAGAACGATAGCAAGACCTTTTGGAAATTTGTAAGACTTCAGTCCAATCAAAGCGATTCTACCGTTCCAGATGAGATGTTCCTTCATGATCTCAGGGCCGATACTGGTATCTCTATTGCAAATCTCTTTGCCACCCACTTTTTATCTGTATTTAACAAGAATACTAACCCTTCTAATGCCTCTGACGGTCTCGATACCTCATGTAAATTTAACCATATCAACCACGTGTTCCTTAGTGCTACTACAATTGAAACAGCATTAGCTAAACTAGACAGCAGAAAGGGAGCGGGTCCCGATGGAATTCCAAACAGGCTTTTGAAAGAATGCAGCCATTCCCTTTTCCTTCTGCTTTTTCATATTTTCAATTTGTCCCTAACTTCTGGAACTTTTCCAGAGAACTGGAAGCTATCTCATGTATGTCCTATTTATAAATCTGGGAATAAGAGTGACATAACTAACTATCGTCCCATTAGTATCCTCTCTGCAATTCCTAAGCTGTTCGAGCACTGTGTAGAGGTGGTTCTATCTGGCACATTTCAGGAAATAATTGGAGATCAACAGCATGGATTCACCAGAGGTCGTTCTGTGGATACAAACTTGTTTGTTTTTAGCAACTATATCTTCAAATCTTTTGCCGACGGTAATGAAACACATGAGATATACACGGACTTTAGTAAAGCCTTCGATAGGGTCAACCATAATATTCTTATCTCTCAGATTTCAGATCTCAGCATCAGCGGATCTCTTTTACTTTGGATCAAGTCTTATCTGATGGATAGAGAGCAGCGTGTTAAAATTGGTGGTTTTTTGTCAAACCCATTTTTGACAACTTCAGGGGTCCCTCAGGGCCCCATTTGGGACCATTGTTATTCAGTCTCTTTATCAATCACCTCGGCTCCCTACTGGAGTCTGAGTTTTTGCTCTTCGCTGATGATTTGAAAATTTTTCGGCGGATTTCCTCCTCTCAGGATCAGTTGGTGCTTCAGAGAGATATAAACAGAGTGTTTTCCTGGTGTGGGTCGAATGAAATGTCATTGAATGTTAAGAAATGTGGGTTTATGAGGTTTACTCGTTTAAGGGTCTCCCCTCCTTGTCAATATGTAATTGATGGTATCCCCTTGAAGGAGCTTGACTCAGTCAAGGATTTGGGTGTCTTTCTGGACCCGAGTCTTACTTTCTCCCACCACTTCGAAAATACTGTAAATAGAGCTAATAAACTGCTTGGTTTTATCAAAAGATCTTGCAAAGACTTTATTAATGTGTCAGCATTGAAGACACTACATATTTGCCTGGTGAGATCTCTTCTTGAATTCTCCAATATTGTTTGGTCACCTCATTTTCTGATTCACATTGAGAGGCTTGAAAATATCCAGCACAAGTTTATCAGATTTGCCAGATATACTCTTATGAAGTCAGGCCTGGATCTTACCTGTTCAGAGACCATGTCCTACCTGAGCATAAACTCCTTATCAAGTAGAAGGCAGTTCTTTGATGTTTGCTTTGCGTTTAAGGTTCTGAATGGTATTGTTAGAAGTCCGGAATGTATGTGCCTTTTCTCTTTGCATGTATCTTCTTACACAACACGAGGTCAGGCGCTTCTCCACATTCCCTCTTGCAGAACATCCTATCTACTAAGCAGTCCTATAAATAGAATAGCTTCCACAGTGAATAGATTTGCAAAAGATCTTGATTTTTTCAGTACATCTTTAAATAAATTTAAGTCGTCAGCTAGGGCAACTATCTTGGGATAGTGCCCTACTCCCACTCATTGGATTAGGTTTAGCACAGTATTATTTATTAGTATTATAGTTTTTACTTAAGACTACTGTTAATTATTAATAAGTACTTGAAATGTTATATATGTTGATAAATAAATAAATAAATAAATAAATAAATAAATAAATAAAATATTTAAGTACATATTTTGGAATGATTTATATATTTTTTTTAATACAGTTTAATTTTGAATTTTTTTTTAAGAATTTGAATTTTTATTTTTGGTTATACATTTTTTTTTTGATAAATAAAAGTGTTTTTTTATCAAAAAGCGTATTATTTCCTGTGTTGGTCAAGAACTAGGGCATTAACCAGTCAAACACTAGCGCTGGTCGTTTTTATATAGGTCAATAACTAACCCATTGGACTTTTTATTAAATAATTTTTTTTTTTAATATTTGAAATATATTACGGTTGTCTTAAAAGTAATTTTCGTAAAAATAACTAATAAAGCTACATGGTGATAAAATTGTTAAACATTTTAATAAATCTTTCTAATTTTGGTATTATTTTAAATTTCGAGAAGTATCTTAATGGGTCAAAAACTAGTGTGTTTACCTTACACATACTAAAAAATAATTTTAATCCTTCCCACACTAGTTCTCAAATAAAAAAGCAAATGTGCCACTAAAGTTTAAAGTCTCATGGCTAGATTAACACTTTATCAAATAGGATTCCTGAAGGTAAGGAAGGTAAAAAAAGTATAAAAAAGCTGTAATTTAAGCACTTACCTCCCCCTCTTTGGGGCCAAATAATGAATTGAATATGAAAAAACTTTTCAATTCTATGTCTTTATTCACAGCCATGGCAACCACTGGTAAAAATCAAATTTAAAAAATACGATATTTTGGGGATATTCACACTGAGTTTAGCCTTCAATTAAATTAAATAAATATAAAAATCTATATCACAAACCTTAAGAAATTTAAATCAAAACAAACATTTGTCAAAAACTTTGACAATATGCGTCACTTTTGACAGAAAAGATGTGTGAAGCTGGCGTCCGATAGTTACAGAATCTATAACGCAGGATGTGTCTTTTGTCAGCAACCTATTTAGTGTCTTTTATAGTCCGCTCCTAAATACCTCCTCTCTGTATTTCAAATAGGTAGAGAGTAATAAAATGTAAATTTCCGAGAGTTTTGTATATATATATAAATCAGTTATAGTCATCCAAGGGGCTTGGGTAAACTTTGTACTAAGTTAATAAATAAAGCGAGAAAAATAATAGTGCTCCAATAATTGATATTAAAGTAACATTTGCAGTGTTTATCCGATGGGTAACAATAGAAAAATTGCATACTCAGTTTGCTTACTCTTCATCTATTTCCAGTAAACTATAAATAACAACTATATGGTTTAATTTGATTTACTTTTATATACTTGTAATATTTTTCTGTATGGAAATAAAGACATTAATTATTATTATTAAATGACTTAAAGTGGCACCTAAAGTGAACATTTAAAAAAATTTAGTCATCACATTCTAGTCATATAAAATCTGACCTCAATTGCCTGGAGGAATCAATAAATTTGCCTGGACAAATTGATAAATAAAAATCATAAAGAACTAATAAATTTCATCCAGGTAGTCAAAATACTGAACTTCCCAAAGGATTTTAATACAAAATTTCTCCTGTTATCAGTAATAAATATATAAATTGATTTATGATTGTAAAAGCTTTAAGAGCCTCTAATTCCTAAAACTCCCAACACAGTTTAATGAAAATTTATAGGAAAGGGTAAGATCATTATGTAAATCAATTTAGAGAGGTTTTTAAACTTTTACGAACAAGAGTTTTTTCGGTATAGGTTAACGGTCAAACTAACATTTGATGCTATACTTTCGTACAAGCCAAAAAAGTACATAAGGCACTTTTGCGCTTTTTTTATCAATTGATATAAAATGAGTTTTTTATATCAATCAATAGCCGGATAGTGGATTCCATATCTATCTGCGAAAAAGAAAATCTACAAAAGTTTACCGTTTTTTTTTTAATTGCATGTTTTATGGGACTATTACTTGATAAGTATAGAAAAAGTTGTAAATGGTGACGTATCACACGTGATACGTCATCATTTACAACTCAGAATATAAGTCGACTTAGTTTCTTTTTAATTTGTAAAAGCATCAAAGATCGACCTCAAATACAACGTGTAAATTGGACGAGGCTCGAGCCTTTTTAAAAACGAATAAAAGAGACCTATGTCGACTTTGCCCTTATATTTTCATTATTACATCGACCTAAGTCGTTTTTCTTAATGCAAATAACACAATTATCCAAAACTCGAAACGGAATCAGAAAGAGCAGCATAATTTTTATTAAATATGTTTTATCCGGTATGAAAATATAAAATTTTAATATATATATGGAAGAAAATAGTTTTCGTCGATTTTTTCCGTTCCAAGCTAAACAGACTTAAGTACTTTTTTGACGTGTACGGCAGTATAACTTCCGATACTCCCAGAGAATTTAATTAACAATTGTCCTAACGTCAATAATAAATATGTGAATCTATCTAAAATGGTTGCAAACCATGAAAACATACAACTTATTTAAACATACAGTGTACTGGTGACTTTAACTGGAATAAATTCGGTTAAAATTAATCAAATTTTATCTCGCAAAATTCCTGAGACCCGTCGATTTTTGTTTATTTTTTTCTCATTTCAAGATAGTTTTTGTATTTTTTCACCTACAGGGGGGTCCAAATTAGCCCAAACTTTTTTTTTTCAAATGGAAAGCCACTTTTTTTAAACTCTCATTAAAAAGAGCCATTTTTCCTGATTAAATTGCTTTATTTACATTTGTGATTATCTAAAGGAGAAATACGAAAAAAAACATTAAATTATTAAAAGTCTCGAAATTTTTTGTGTTGGTAAATTTTTGGCGTGTTTGTTTATTTTATTGGCATCGAGACATTTCCTGACATTGTTGTAGTGTCACTGTTAAAGTGAATTTCAACCAGTTGTTAAATAAGTTAACTTATATTGAAAAAATGCCTTATTTATCCGAATCCCACAAGATTGAAATCTTAATGATTGGTTATGGGAACAGAAGTCGTACTCAGCTAGAGGTTGTCCACTTATTCAGGCAGAAATATCCAGATTTGCCACCTATTAACCAAGGTACGGTTAGTAAAATCGAAAGCAGATTTCGAGAAGTTGGGCACGTGAGGGATGTTTCAAGGCAAAGGTCTTCTAAAATCGATGAAAACCCAATTAAATGTATTGTTAGCGATGGAAGAAAATCCGGTAACTGCAGCCAGAAGAGTAGCTCGCGAAAACTCTATTCATCATCAATCTGTGCTAAAAATTTTAAAAAGTGCAAACAAATGACCTTATAAAATGCAACCCGTTCAAGAGTTATTGGAAGACGATCCAGATCGCAGAGTTCAGTTCTGTGAATTAATGATGAACGCCATTGACGAAAATCGGATATCTTTGGAGTGGGTCCTTTTTTCTGATGAGGCTACATTCACCCTAAATGGCCATGTTAATAAGCAGAACTGTCGCTACTAGTCTGACGAGAACCCACACTGGGTAAGGGAAACTAATACACAATATCCCCAGAAAACTAATGTTTGGGCTGGCATAATTGGCAGGCAAGTTATAGGGCCCATATTCTTCAATGATACTTTAACTGGGGAAAGATATCTAGAATTTCTTGAACATGTTCCAGTCTTACGTGTCTTATATCCGAGTCAGTTCGATCCAGATTTGAATGATGAAAGAATCTGGATACAATAAGATGGTGCTCTCCCACATTATGCCCGTAATGTACGCCAGTATTTAGATGACAATTTTCCAAACAGATGGATTGGTAGAAGGGGTGCAATCGAGTGGCCGGCACGTTCTCCCGATCTCACCCCACTTGATATTTTTCTGTGGGGACATTTGAAAAGTCAAATTTATATGAGCAAACCAGGAAATCTAGGCGAACTCAATGAACCTATTAGGCAAGAAATCCGACAAATATCTCCAGAAGTGTTAGAAAATGTCAGAAACGAATTTTATTATCGTCTTGGGCTTTGCCAACAAGTAAATGGTGCTCATTTTGAGCATCTTATACATTAAACGCAACTTTTAATAATATAATGGTTTTTTTTTTTTCGTATTTCTCCTTTAGATAATCACAAAAGTAAATAGGGCAATTTAATCAGGAAAAAGGGCTCTTTTCAATGAGAGTAAAAAAAGCGGCTCTCCATTTTAAAAAAAAAGTTGGGGTTAATTTGGACCCTCCCTGTGAAAGGTGAAAAAATACAAAACTATCTTGAAATGTGAAAAAAATAAACAAAAATCGACGGGTCTCAGGAATTTTGCGAGATAAATTTTGATTAATTTTAACTTAATTTATTCCAGTTAAAGTCACCACACTCTATAAATGAAAGTTTTTTCATAAAAAATTATTGAATTCTTCCATGTTAAAAAATTTGAGTCGCTATAACTTCCAAGACTTTCAAAGTATTTGGATACAAAATTAAGTCTCTTTAACTCTCACAATTTCTTGCTGTTGGGCAGTTTAGTGGGGAACAGCTTAATTGCATTTAGAATATGTAAAAGTTCCTGGGTAAAATTTCAAAAGGATATGGGTTTTATTTCCAGAAGATGAAAACGTATTTATCTCTATTAAGTCATATAAAGGTATTAATGATATTTTGAAAGAGACAAAAAAAAATTGCCGATTATATCAATTATGATCCTTCGTTTTCTTTAATTAATATCTTTGGAGCCCGAAGAAAATAGCATTTATTTAACTAAGTGTGAAGATGAAATACAAGCTAACTAATTTAAAATTGATTTTTACCTTCTAACATTGAAAGTTACAAAGCTCAGACACTTGTAAAGCTCTTGAGAATTTTTTCTCCTTGTTTCGCTTTATTTTATGTAACCGATAAAAATGAAAAACAGATTTTAGCTCAATATTTATCTGATGAAATTGATAAACTTGCACCCCTGAAACTAATTAATTGAATTTGGAAATGTTTAAAAATATTGCTGTTTACAATATTTAACTTAAGTAATTAAATATGGCAGCTTATCACAATTTATCATGGTTTCGAAAAGTTAAAATCTACGATTAGGATTCTTCTCTAGCTTTTTTTTTTTAAAGGGTCTTTTTCCTGCTGACTAGAATTTTGAAATTTTAAATTTCATCTTGTGACATACACATCCTAATTCCGAATCACTTGTCTTGTCGGAGTGATTGGTGATCAGTGATTATTTATCTATGCGTTGTTTCAATAAACAAAAATTTCAATTATTGTATTAACTTAAAGATGACCACGTACAGTGGCATGAACATAATTTTGATCGATTTGTTTTTATTTTGGATTGAATTTTGAAAGATAGGTCATTTTATGGCAATTAATTCACCTTCTCAAAGTAAACAAAATAATAAGTCAAAATTGTATTTTTAATTATACCTCTAAATAGTTTTATCACTTTAAAGTCAAGGGTTCTTTTATGTTAAGAGAATACAGCGTTAATTTGTTTTTAAAAAAAGTTTTTCTACAAGGTGCTACAAGTGGCTTTATCCCATTTAAAAATAATTAAATAGGGGTATGTTTTACTAATTTGTATAAGGGTTGAAAATTGTTAATAGATTTTAATTTTAAGGTGGCAAAAATCTTAGTAGACTTTTATTTGCATTTTTCTGAAATATATTTTTCAAGAACGCTATTGAATTTATTTCAGTATAGAGTTCTCAACCTCTATATCTAGTAGCAAGGAAATATAGTTATTATTACAAAAACTTAAGGATCATATTGTAATGCTCAAACTTTCTTTCTATGTTTTTATATGATTGTACAACATTGAATTTTAAATTAAAATAACTTTCCGCCGTGCTCAATTCCTCTTTTGCAATTGACTTCTAGGCAAAGTCAAAAATGGTGGTTGCCATTAGTTTCGTCGGCGCAGATTCAATAGCCAAATAATATTTTAATACAAATACACATATAATACCTAATAATAATACCTACGTAATATAAATTATGTATTTCTAGATACTTGTTACTATGTAGGTATATCATCCATTGTTTCTCTGGCGTACGTACAGCCAATAGACTCTAGGATAGTTCGATTTCTAGTAATAACATTGAATTCGAAACTCTTATGAACGATTACGCAGATATCAGAATCACGCATCTACGCCTCTTGGACTTGCAAGAAGGCTTTCAGGATTACCTGGGGATTGGAAAAAGACTAATTCTTTAGATATCCAAGCTTTACGGAATCTATGTGTACCAGCCCTACTAAATCCTTGAAACTCTGTTAATTTTTACCTGAACCTTCTAGTGCAGTTTGAAGTAATTGTTATGCAAGCTTACTGCATACTGGCTACATGTCCTTGGTGAACTATGGGTAGGCGATAAGGCTTGCGAGAATTTCGGCGCGGGTCATAAAGAAATGTCTTGACATTTTAATGGGTAGCGACTTTTTGACATCTGTGATAGTAAACTATAAATTTTTCGCAATCCACATAAGCGTGCAAACCCACATGAGATTCTAAATAGGCCTACATTTCTAAATAGGAGTACTTTACTAACTGCTACCATCTGGTATAGTCTTTTTAATCTCACTGAATCTGAATGACGATAGAAACCATGAAAGCGTGCCGACGAAAAGACCGATAGACCGAGGCCAGTTTTAAATCTACTTCTTTTCCCAGAATTATTTGCAAAGGATTTGCAAAGAGACCGCCCCATGCAGGTCTGCATCGGAATCGGTCCTCAATAGCAGATCAATGCCCATGCCGCAGCAAAAAAATTGCATTTATTTTAATTGGATTATTTTAAAGCATTGGCGTAGTATTAAGTTAATAATATAATATATTTAGATGAAACATAGTTTTACGCATGACGTAATTAAATACCGTTGGTTTAATAATTCCACGTATTGTGTTTTGAATACGCCATGCTCAATAGGCAAACGAGTCATTATACTTCATGCGGAAAGTACAGAAGGATTTGTTAAAAATGCGTTACTTTTGTCTGCTTAAAATATTTTTCAACCTTCAGCTGATTCCCTTGAAGATATGACTGCGGCATTATTTGAAAAATGGTTTTCTAATCAGCAAAATTATCTAACATTTATCCAAATTCAGTAATTGTTATGGCTAATGCATCTAATCATTCAAGAATGCTAAATAAAATACCAAATACTAGTTTCAAAAAACAATATACATATCATAACTTTTATGAAAGTTAAGGACATTTCCGTTGACGACAAAATCCTATTCAAAAAGGGATTAAGGTCTTTCATTAAGATACAAAAAAAACTAGATTCATGTAACTGGAGAACCGCAGCATATTTTTGCACTGATCTGTGTGGATATTGGACAACTGCATCGCTAACACGGTAAATATGTTGATTAGTGCGCACATTTCGTACGATTCCAGAAGGATGAATAGTTTCAATCCCTTTCTTCAAATTTATTTATCCAAGATTTGATGAGATTGGTACTAGGTGCTTCACTGACGTTGTGAAGAGCATAACGAGCACCCAACTGACGTAAAATTGCGATGTAGGAATGATTTAATTTATAAAAGCTATGGACATAAAACGCACGTTGTTGGGTATCAAATCGATTCATTATTGCATCTGTCAATTCCGACAATAAATTTCGGATTGCTTGATTCATTGCGAAAAAGTAGGCAATTTAATATAAAAAGGTATTGTATAATAGGCGAATTTTTAAACCACATTGTATTTTAAATTAAACCTTATGTCCCTAACTTAAAACATTGTATAACGTTTAAACAACTCATGTAAGCTTTATAATAATACATTTTAATAGTATCAATTCTAAATCTGTTCAAAACCAAAAACATATTTAGAATTGATAAAAATTCCGTCAGATCAAAGCAATGAATACTAACAAATGAAACTATGAAGATAACTTTATTATATTACCCACCCGTTGCATTTTAACGGCACGCCTAAGAGCGCAAGCCGTTAAAACGACAGCGGCAGAGTTCAATATATTTTTTTGCAATCGCTTAATAATTGGCTTCATCAAGTAAGAATAAAAGGACCATACCAGTTACCATATTTTATTGATTAGCCTTCAATTGACGTTCATATTCAGACTTCAAATGTATGAACACTCTTAATAATGATGCAATTTCAGTTTAGAATAGGTTTAAATACCCAACAACTATTTAAATGGCCCTCCTTTTCCCACAAAAAAATGGGCCTATATCGCCCTGACGCCCATTTTTAAATACCAAACAATAACACTTATGTAACTCTGTTTTTGAATAAATTTAATACGGTGCTTATCATTTTCATTTTAATTATAGTACTCTAACTTAATTCTGGTATGTTGCGAGTTGCTTATCTTTCCTAAATTTTATCTTCCCCTTCGAAATATGAAGGAAATTCTAATTAATTTTCGTCACTAAGCCTTGTATTTTTTCAGGAATTTTGGAGAGCTCATTATAAAGATTTGCTCAATCAAAAATCAAAAATCTTCTTGGTTTATACTTTTGATACTCTTGTCCAGTATCGAACTGGGTACACCAGGATTTTGATTACACATTTAACTGAAACTATTTTTCTATATTATATGACCTTATATCTATTTTAATACTTAACTTTCTGCTTTAAATCTTATACATAATCATGTATAACGTGAGTCTTATGGGAGTCAGTTCAGGAGCTCATAGTCGCAAGCTTTTTCCATTAATTAGGAGGATGCTACAGATTTATTAATCGCTACGGCTCTTATCTTAAGCTACATATTAAATTGAAATATAAATCCAAATAATTATATTGAAGAAGTAATCTATCTTGCAGTCAAATAAGTATTGTTCAAAATTACACTTTAAGTCATCCCTCACGTCTTTATTTTTTAAATAAATATTCTACAGAGTTTCAGAATTAAATAAGTTCATCCTCAGGGATTAATGTAAAAGCTGTTTGGGACAAAATATAGAGCCAAGGATTATCGTTCCTAAAAATTAAAAAGAACTATTTGTAACAAACAAGATATGCAGTATATACAAAAATGTAATAAAATACATCTTTGAAGCTAAAAGGCTTTGTATTTACATTTTTATTAAGCATATTGAAGATTCTGAGGGAAAGTAGAGACCTATAATAAAAGGCTCACCCTGTACATTGTTCATAAGTAAATCCTGAATTAAATTTTAAAGTCACGAGGCGCGGACTAATATCCATTGATGCAGCTGACATGCTGCGTTCCAACATTGAGGGTCGTTTATGTCAATATGTCTTACGTCACACGTTATTATTTGTTTACAAATTATTTAAGGTTATCTCTATCGAATTGCGACATCACATTATAATTTTAAAATTATAATAAAGATTTTATTTATTATAAAACTCGTTTTCGAACTTGTTTACGTTACTCGGCATTATTTAAAAACTGTAAAGAGGTCATTTCTTTCTTTTTTTACCTGTTACTATAGTACTTAATAAGTATATTAAAAAATTATTTTATTTTAAAGAAATCATGTTTAAATCATTAGTTTTTGTATCAAATAATATCGGTCTTGGACTTGTTAAAAGGAGTGGCATACGTTTGAGTGTAAATAACATTAACAGGGTAAGTTACATTTTTAATATAAAATCAACCATATTATAATTATGAAAATTACCGAATTGTAGGTATTAGCATGTACATTTGCAACTAAATCATCAAGTAGGAGGAAAATTTGCAAGGATATTAAAGAAGCCATCAAGGATATACAAGATGGATCCACATTACTTGTGGGAGGTACTATACTTAGTATTTTAGAAATATACTCCATACTTTAAGGGTTTATACCTTAGAATATTTGTGTGATAGACTCTATTTTGTCTATTCCTTACACCAGTATTTATAGAGATAAGGTTGTTTTTACTTCAAAAATTTATTAGGTTCTCTTATTCTTATGGTTAATATGAATTGCCTGATACTAGTTGTATGCATCTTCAGGGATATTTCTCATCTTGTTCCAAAACTTGTTAACATTTTTTAATCAATATTTGTTTTTGTAAATAAATAAAAAAATTTGACTGAATATAAAAATAAAACCTTTTAGAACATAAAGATAAACGAGAGTAGCTAAATATTTTATTTATTTAGCATGTTTATGTAGCATTTAAAATTGACTTTCCAGTTACAACTGGTTGATAGCCTCAAGGTTGACCCTATTAGTCGAGTAAATTAATTTTTTCATTAATTATCATCTTCAGGACAAGAAGACCTAACACATTTTTAAATTGGTAGGAGTTAAAATCATATGAAAAAACACTGTTTATTAAACAAACATCAACATTTTCAAGAAAAGAAGGAAACAAGAAACAGAAAAGTAATAAATAAAAAAAACCAATAAATAATGTACCCACATTTAGAAGTCACATTTATTGAAAAAAAAACTGATGATTGAGAACTTCTAATAATATGTATTAATATTGACGAATATGTCTTAAGAATGAACTTAGATATTTTATGTGTTTAACCTTCCGGTACTAATGAGGACCTATGTGACATAAATACTAACGTCGGACTCACACTCCGCATATCTTTTTTTTCAGCGAAAAATTATCAAAAATCATGTATAACTATATTAGTCTTGGTGGAAATATATAAACACATCAAATATAAATATATTTACACATTTTGAAGGTAAATTATTTAAATCCAAAAGCCCAGAAAATCTTTAATAAAAAATAACAATTTTTAAATTGTAAGAATCACAGAATCGAAAATATCATTATCAAAAACAAAAACAGAACTTCTAACAAATTTTCAACATAAACAAAAGATGATTACATTTCAAAAAACAACAATAAAACTTTTAACCTAAACTCTGACTAAAATAATATCGTCAATCTTCGTCACTTTCACCAGCCATACAGTCACTACACATGTAGTTGGCATGTTCCGAACAATTAGGTTTGTTACAGTATGCACAGCTAAATCTCATTGGTCTATTTTTCTTTCTATCACAATAAAAGCAGCGTCGTTTTATGTTTGTGGTTTCTGGTTTGGATAACTCTTCCTGCAGTGGTAAATGTAAAATTTCTCTAAGGCGAAGTCTAATGGTACGTGGTATCCAATTATTAGTAGCTCTTCCTCGTATGTGTCCGTCTAGTAACTGCATACCAAGATTCTCTAGAAATATTCTTCGAGGTGTATCATCTATATATTTTGAATTGCTCTTGAAAATAATGAAGGAGTTTATTCCAGCTATATTAAGTTGCATAAAAAATATAACCATTGGCCAGCAACGAGTAGCTCTGGCACAATCATAGGCCGCACAGATCTTGTCCACTGTATCAACACCACCTTTAGTTTGATTGTAATCAACTATTATTTGTAGTTTCCAGTTTCTTGCTCTATTTTGTCTTCATTACGGTGCATAGTGGACAACATAAGCACATTTTTATTTTTATTGGGAATATACGATACTATGGTTGCTTTGTCAACATTAGCGTTAGCAACAGCTATGCTGGTAAAGAAATTGTCCATGGTAATGTTTCTGCTGCTTCCTGAGATGGGGTGACAAAGACGGGAAAGGAGGGAAACATTATCAGTTTGAACTTTATAAGGTCCAATCGGTTGTTGCCCAACATAAATTTCCATGTTCGCAGTGTAAAACAATTTTGCGTCCACTAAAGAATATATTTTGATACCATATCGGTTAGGTTTGTTGGACATATATGCTCGAAACCTGCATCTCCCTCGGAATGCCACCAACATTTCATCCATTGTTGTGAGCTCGGAAACACAAAAACATTTAGACAAATTAGAATTGAATGAATCAAAGATCTCCCGGATCGGTGCTAATTTGTCATATTTTTGTCTCTCTATTCTAGTATTTTTATTATCAAAACGAATATACTGCAACAAAAATCTGAATCTTTCCCGAGACATTGTCAAACGAAATATTTCCATGGATGTTCCATTTGTTCTAAATAAGTCGGAGGCATTTACCCGACTATTTTTTGGCATCGAACATATTATATAAAGCAATCCTATAAGCGCTTTCAACTCAATGTCTGTGGGCCTTGCTGATCGTTTGTTTGGATGTAAATTGCACATTCCAATGTAGATATTTGTATTATCAACAATGACTTGCAACATTTCATTTGTGAAAAATAGACTCCAGATCTCTGCAGCAAATTTTAACCCTTTTGCATTTCCCTTTACCCCAGGAAGAAACTTGATAATATTTAGGGCGCTTGTCCGTACCTGAGAATTTCCTGGATGCTTTCTCCACTTGGTTTGACCATCTTTTCCAATGTAATATGCAGCTTTTTCGTGCGCCACTTCTTCCATTATTTCATCTGGAAGATCCAAGATGTTGTTTAGGTCATCAATATCTTGCTCATCATCCGTGTTATGATCTTGAGTCTCTTCATCATCATCCTGCAAACTCGAGTCGTCATCAAGTGGCTCCTCATCAGTCGCAACCTCATCGAAGAGTTGGCCAAGATATATTTGTTCCCTTTCGTAATTCATATTAACCACTGTAATCGAATATTTAGGTTTATTAATTTACAAAAAGCAGAAATTAATTAAAAATTGTTACCTTAAAAAATTAGCATAAACACTCACGTGCGGAGTGAGATTCCGCATAAGAGCCTAACTCCAACACGAAGCACCCTACTCTGTTTACCACTTAACACTAAATTGGAGTCCCCAATCGCAACAGGTACTGAGCGGTACAGCCGCCTACTCGGAATTCTTCGGAAAATACCGGCCAATTTTCGGCCATGCGGAGGTTAAAAAGGTTGCAAAATAAAAGTAAGAATATGTACTATTTTATTTCTCTATTTGAGAAATGAAAACCTTTATTTATTATAACTATTAAAACTATTCTGAAATGATACAATTCTTAACAAGGTAAAAAACTAAAAACAAGATCAAACTTTGTATTGATGAATTAGAAAATGTTTTTTGGCCAAATCCATAATAAAAATACCACATTGAGAATAAAAATGTAACAATAATAACTGATTTTTTGCATAAAAACTTGTAAAGAGTGGCCAATACTGTTGGGAGTAAATTTTACTTATTACAGTGCAATATATCTTATTTCTCTTAATATTTGCCTTAGTGTTAATTAAAGTAATTAAGAACTAGTGTGTGTTGAATGATCACATTTCATCCTAACTTGATCACTACCATGACCCTATTTCAGTTTCTAAGTCTGTGTAATATCTTGAGATATTCTACAAATTAATATGAATTTGGGAATAATTTAAATAAAATGACTACTGATCTGAGTAAGTTCATTTAATAATAATTGGTCAAAATTCCTACATACACAGGTGTGAGACAGGGCCAAAGCATCAAGAATTTATAGAAAAACCTATTGGCATATTAACAATTATTAAGGAGATTTCGCACAGCGATATTTATACGAATGTATATTCATACATTACAGTCTGAAACCCTTCCTAGAAGATACAATTATGAAATAAAAACAGGATAAACCATATGAATCAAGAAATTAATAAAGTTTTTAGATAATAATTAAAGGTCTAAAGTGGCATAGATCCATGATCCAGTTTTCTTTTTAAGTCAGTAATTAAAAGACATTATAAAAAACTTAAGCTGGTTGGCTAGTCATATTCAATTTAAATGCTGCACACTGCATACTGATTTACTATTCAAATTTTTATTGTCTAACGGTAACAAATTCAAAGGACAACACAATTATTATAATTAGTGAACATTAAAATCCAGTTGTAATTATTCAGTGACTGGCTGAAATATGGAGCAAATTCATTTCATTATCATATGCTGAATTTTGAAAAATACCTTGAAATGATTTGAGAATGTGTACATTTCATTTATTTTTTTAGAAGGAGAATCCTCTTTCACTTAGCCACATTTAGTTTAAATGGTATGGTAAATAGGTAAAATGTTGGAATACACATAATCCTAAATGAAGAGAAGGTACACAAAAAGTCACGTTTGGAGAGGGATATTAAACAATATCATTGTTGCTCTTTCTTTTTCAATAAAAGTTTTATAGGAAGTCAATACTTGCATTTTCTCCAAAATGATAAAATTTTCACTTCAGCAGAACTATTTCCCCAATTGAAGTTAGATCACAAAGACTAATTCACCCAATTTTTCTTAATACATATGAGAGTATTTAAATAAATATTTCCTGGAAAGTAGATTGGTAGGAGTGGGTACCCATAAAATAAAACCTCAAACAAATCAACAAAATCTTACAAAGCTAGATTTCTTTCAATCGTGTGGTCTCGGGTTCCCGGCATGGGCATGGTTGTTTGTGTTTGTCTTATAAAAGCAAAACATTGTGGTTCGGAACCCACGTTAAACTGTAGGTCCATAAACAACAATATTGGGCGGCAGTCGAAATGCGACGCGAGTCCATTGTATTTAAGGAAGAAGAAGTAATTTGTTAAGAAAATGTTTTATAGTTTTTGTACTGTTTTGCACTTAATTTGTGGTTTGCATTAGCTGTTAAGGTTGTACTTACATGTAGTCATTAATAGTTTGACCACTATAGGGTGTTTTTAGTAGTTATCTTGTTTACAGCTCACAATTGAGTCCCAATTTAGATTATTTTCTTCTAAAATATGATTCAGTTCCAATTTTTTAGATTGTACAGTGGTGGCCAACTAATTAGAAACAGTGTGAATAAATTAATAAAAATCATAAATCTTTTGTAAATAAAATTGTTTATTCTTAAATTTCTCGCCCATTGTCGTAACTAACATTTACCTTTAATATTACCATAAATTTAGTGGATTTGTCTTCACATATATACTTTAAAAAAAAGTTAATTTTTTATACAAATATTGAATTGGACAACTAATTAGAAACCAAAGAATTATCAATTTAAAAAAACAAAAAAATAAAAACTCTAAACCCTAAATAAATCAATATTTTGTAGTAAATCCCTTATTTTCAATGACAGCTCTACATCTCCTGGGCATTGACTCCACCAGATGTTGACATCTTGATTGTGTGGTATCGATTTCCACGCCTGCTCTCCTTCTTCCTCCAGATCTTTAAGGTTTTTAATATTTTTATGTTCTAAAAGTTTTTTCAGGTCTCTCCAAAGATTCTCAATGGGATTGAGATCCGGACTACATGAGGGCCAATCAAGTACATCAACATGGTTATCGTCAAACCATTTTTTTACAGACTTAGCCGTGTGCTTGGGATCATTGTCTTGTTGCAAAACCCAAGACACCGGCAAAGTTTTATCAGCAAACGGCAACATGTGGTTCTCCATAATATCTTTATATTTTTCTTGGTCAAGAATACCGTCAATTTTCACTAATGGACCAGCATCACGCCACGAAAAACATCCCCATAATTTTATATTTCCACCTTCATGTTTGACTGTGCTGGTTGTATACTTCGGATTATTTTCCGCACCCCTTGGTCTTCTCACAAATATTCTACCATTACTACCAATGCGATTTATTTTTGTCTCATCAGACCATAATACTTTTTCCACTCTTTTATGGTCCAATTAATATGGTCCTTAGCGAATTTTAATCTAGCCTGGCGATTTTTCTTCTTTAGCAGTGGTTTCTTGCGAGATACTCGTCCAAATAGGTTGGCCTCATTAAGTCGTCGTCTTATAGTTCGTGATGATATCGCGATAGCTGGAGAAAGTTCTTCTTTAATCTGGTTGGAGGTTAAAAATGGATTTATTTTAGCCATTCGAACAATAGTTTCATCAGTTCGTTGGCTGGTTTTTTTAGATCTTCTCTTGCGTGGAATATTTTCGTACGTTTTATGTTCTTTTATGTGTTTGAGTGCATAGAAAACAATTTTTTTTGAACATTTTAGGTGGTCAGCTATTTTACTATAAGTCCAACCTCTTTCCCTTAGCGTAAAAATTATTTTACGCATTGACGGATCACAATTTTTTTTTCTACCCATTTTAAACTGTGGAAGACACAAAGACAAGGCTTGGAGATACAAAAAATACAAATTGTTACCATTACAAAGGTTTGAAATGAACTATACGCGCGTTTATTTTCGTCGTTTCTAAGTAGATGGCCAACTGTGTTATCTATAAATTTTGTTTATATTCTGCATTCCTTAAAAATTTCTTAGTGGAATTTCTATAAATAAATTATATATTGCTGTTGTGATGAACAGTCAAAATTTTACAACGAGTTGGTTTTAATTTATTTTAAAGAACTGAAACATTGAATAAAGTATTTTTTTAAAATCGTTTCTAATTAGTTGACCACCACTGTATGTACTTGTTTGCTATACTGTACTGTCAATGTTCTCTTGAAATTATTGGTCTCTAAATTGTCCCATGGGTCTGTAAGAGACCTTGTTGCTTGAGATTTTGATCATTTTTTTGTTTTTTTTAGCTTGGAAATAATTCAAAGATAGACGCGACTCGCGAGTAAGGTGAAAGTTGTGTAATATAGTGTTCCTTTCCTGATATAAAAGTGTATTCCTGGCATAAGTGTGGTCCTGAGTTCCGGTACAATATTGTTGACAAATTAATGATTAGCAGTTTCAACACTTAATAAAATAACTTTCTTAATTAAATATTAAAAAAATAATAATTCTTATATCATAGCTCTGTTAATACTAATATAAATATGAATACTACATTTGGGAACAGATAATTTGAGTTCTACCCTAATATTTGAAATCAAATATAATCCATTTAAGTTTGGCAGTTCCTTTCTGAAACACCCTGTAGACTGAATCTCAATATAATTTTTTATGTTTTTATTAGGTTTTGGTTTATGTGGTATTCCCGAAAACCTCATAGGAGCCTTACTACAACATGAAGCAAAAAACCTTATAGTTGTATCAAACAATGCTGGAGTTGACAAATTTGGCTTAGGTCTACTCCTAAAGCAAAAGAAAATCAAACGGATGATCGCAAGTTATGTAGGAGAAAATGCCGAATTTGAAAAGCAGTTTCTTAGTGGGGAATTAGAAGTGGAACTTACCCCACAAGTAATTTTAAATCCTTTTAAAAAATATTTAATTCAAATAATATTCTTTATTAAAGGGCACTTTAGCGGAAAGAATTAGGGCAGGTGGGGCAGGAGTTCCAGCATTTTTTACTCCAACAGCGTATGGTACTTTAGTGCATGAAGGGGGAGCGCCCATAAAATACAAACCAGATGGAAAAGTTGATATATCGAGCAACCAAAGAGAATCTAGGCAATTCAATGGAAAGGACTATATTATGGAAGAAGCTATCACAGGAGATTTTGCCCTGATAAAGGCGTGGAAGGCTGACCCGGCTGGAAATTTGGTTTTTAATAAATCAGCAAGGAATTTCAATCCAACTATGGCTAAGGCAGCTAAATTTACTATAGCAGAGGTGGAGGAAATTGTTGAATTAGGAAGCATTGGTCCAGATGAGGTTCATCTACCTGGCATTTTTGTAGATAAAATTATTAAGGGCGAAAAATATGAAAAAAGAATTGAGGTCAGGATTTATTTAATTTAATTCAATAGAAAAATATAAATAATAACTTTTAGAGAGTCACTGTCCAAAAACTATCAGACAGCACAGAATCTGTTGTTAAAAAGAACCCTGCAGCAGAAAAGCGAGAGCGGATAGTGAAAAGAGCTGCTCTAGAATTCCGCGATGGAATGTATGGTATCCTTTTCATAAAAATAGAATATTTTTACTTTAATGAAATAATATTCTTAACAAGTCTATAGCTAATCTAGGAATAGGCATGCCAATGCTGGCATCAAACTATATTCCAAATGATATGGAGGTATTTCTGCAATCTGAAAATGGAATACTAGGTTTGGGACCATTCCCATTACCAAATTGCGTGGATCCGGATCTGATAAATGCCGGAAAGGAGACTGTTACTGTTGTGCCTGGAGCGTCATTCTTCAGCAGCGATGAGAGTTTTGCTATGATTAGAGGGTAAGTTCTTCATTTCATCTCATAGAAATTAATTAATGTAAAAAATTCTAAAATATAGTCACTACCAATGAGAGAGTTTCTCTCAATCCCGTTAGATGTTAAGGAAATCTAAAGTTTATTAATTGCCTTAAGTGGTTAAGTGTTAAGTCCAATTTCTTAAATATCCGATTACAAACCCCACTCGTATAACATTTATGGGATTTCTTGTTTTATTTTTTAGTTTTTTATTTGATTTCTCTTACATTCTCATGAATTTTCTCGGGTTTGTTTTTGAAAAAAGCTTCATATGTAGAATGTAAGAATTAGAATTCGAACTCCTCTCATTTTTCCAAACAATAAAAAAATGCAATACAAGGAAATTTGAGGATCTCTGTGTTAAAGTGTAAATGTGAAGTATTTTAACTTCGGTATGCTTAGATTTGAGTTTTTTTATATATCCTTGTATTTCTTTTATTTGTGTTTTTTTCGGTCTACCTTTCATGAAAAACATTCTTCCTTTTCAAAAATTCTTTCTTCGCAAAAGCTTCTTTTTAAGAGGTTACTGGTAGATCCGAAATTGCACACGCCGTGATATATCAAGACCCTATAATCAGAAAAAGAGGGAGACCTCCATCATGTACATCTGCAAACTCTCCGGTACTTTTTGGAAATCAAACTCCTGAGCCTCCTAAAAAAAGAAAGGTTAATTTTAATCCAATTGATGACCTACGGTTTGATAACGTCAATCACTGGCCCACACATATTGAACCCAAAAAGAGATGTCGAAACTGTATCTAGGCTTATAGTAGAGTTCAATGTAGCAAATGTCAAGTTGCTTTATGTCTGACCAAAGACAAAAATTGTTTTATAGACTTTCATACAATGTAGGGTGTGCTTTTTGGTTTTTTTTATTACTTTGACTAAAGAATTTAGCCTGTTACTTTTAAGAACTTTCCAAATTTCTTTTCTGAGATACCAATAAATTGCAAAAAAATGATTGTTACTTAATTTCTACCCATTGACTCCATATGGAATCATAATTTTTTTTTTTTTTACCAAATATTAGAAAAAATTGATTTTCACTATATTTTATCTAGATACAGTCCCTGTTACATAGTTAAACTAAAAAAAAAATTTTTTTTGAAAAAATAATAATTTGGGCTGGAAAGGGTTAAACGCGCTTTTTAAAATAGAAAAAACCTTTTTTTTCAGAGGTCATATAGATCTAACTATCTTAGGTGCAATGGAGGTCTCACAATATGGTGATTTGTCAAACTGGATGATTCCTGTAAGTTTAACTTTACAATTTAAAATATTTATCGTTTTTTCATAAACTAAATTTTAAGGGAAAACTCGTGAAAGGTATGGGTGGAGCTATGGATTTAGTTGCTGCTCCTGGCACCAAAGTTATTGTTTGTATGGAACATACTGCCAAGGATGGTAGCCATAAAATACTGGAAAGCTGTACTTTACCTTTAACTGGTATATAGTATTTTTTCTGCATATACTGTACATGCTGAATGCTGCATGAAAGTGAAATTAATAATATTTTCTAAGCCACTGAAGGACACGAAGTTTCTTTTTTTTAACTTATAAATGTATTAACATATTTTTCCTTTATTTAAGGTAAACAAGTTGTGGATATGATAATAACAGAAAAGGCCGTTTTTAGCGTGGACAGAGAAAATGGCCTGACTTTAATAGAGATTGCAGATGGCGTTGGTGTAGAAGACATTTTGGTATCTACAGGTTGCGAGTTCCAAGTAGCTGAAGACTTAAAGCCTATGGGACAAGTTCAGGTTTAAATTCCCTTAAAATTATAAACTGAGGTTGAAATTTTATAAAAACTATCTTTTTAACTGTGGATATTGCTTTATAGGTGCCCGTTTATGAAGATTCATTGTACTGTGGAGATTAAATCACAAAAATACGTTGTGTTAGTATATAATTAAGTTTTAAACATATAAATCAACATTTTCTATTTTTAATATTCCTATCTGTTATTGTGTATATAAAATTTGTTATTAAAAAGTTGTGACTGTTTCAATTTCGAATCGATCTGGTTATTTTTGCTTTTATCATGTTTTCGTAACATTTTAATGCGGTGATCCAGAACAAAAAAAAAAATTCTTTTAAATTAAACTTTCATATAGTAGAATGTAAACAAACATATGAGTACACTAAATGCAAAACTCGACATTTGCAATAGAAGCAATTTTTCAGGAAGCGCAAAAATCTGTAAAAAATTATTTGTAGTGTTATGTAGTTGGGAAAATGTTTGGTTGATGAGTCTATCTAAGTTCTTTCGATTTGTGTTCACTTTTTAAATCATTACTTATTTATAAATAAGAAAAAAGGAAATAATGTTTGAATGATACACAGTTTTGCATTTATTTTTTGCAAATACCAAGTTTTGCATTGAAAGTAAAGAATAATAATACCAAAAACTATGTTTTGTGAAAAAGTTTATTAAAGAAAACAACACAAATTCTAAATAATTTTTAATAGCAAAATTTATTTCTCTAAATTCCTATTTTTTAGAAAAATGCAAAAAAGTACCAAAAGTCCTTCATATTCTTCAATGACCACATTATTATTTTCATTTTGTTGGTCTTCTTCAGCTCCTCTCTATTGGTAATTATGAACTGCGTTCTCAAGATCCTTGTAAAATTCCAATTCTGGATTGCTAGCCCAGTCCAAACCAGAGACTTATCTCCTTTTAAGCAATGCACCCCAGTAGGAATTTGTTCAGGCTTTAAACGAGAAGGGGGTTTTTCATCTCTTTACAACTGACTTAAACACACCCAAATCAGATTTATAGAGCACTTCTCCTCTTAATAGAGTGCTATTACCTTCTCGTGTAAATACGAAGCGTTTACTTTCATTAAATTTAAAGTGTCATTGGGTGGGCAGGCTTTTTTATTACTTGGTACACTGCGTTTTTCCAATCAAGAATTGTCCAGTCTTGACTTAGCCTAAGAACCCTTGAATGATTTTGAATAATCTGCTCATATTTGTGGCGATTGATTATCACACTTTTTTTTTTTAATTTCGCGTTCGATCAACTCAAAAACCCTATCTGGGGGAATGGATGAATGGCCAACTATTGGAAATGTAAACTCGATAATTTTAATGGTTTTTGGTGCCTCATAACAGAGCCAGTATGCTAGCGTCCCCATGACGGTGCTATTTTTATTTTGCCCCCCACATCCATCAGCAAAAAGTAAAATTTTGTTTGTAGTTTCTCTAAAATCAAAATTTCTCAGCGTAGTATGTATAGCTGAGGCAATAGCATTGGACTTTTTACAATATTCAGTTTCTAGCCAGACAAAGGATAACACTGTATTTTGAGAAAGTTTTGTTGAAGAGCTGCCACAAACCACAGTAAAATTATAAAAGTTTATTTGTTGAGAAAAGTATGCACTTTGATCTGGCAATTTAGACAAAGCCAAATTTTTTTGACAATCAAAAGAAAAAAGCTGTACATCTTCTCTGTCTAATTTTAAACACTTATAAAATGCTTTGCTTTTCAACTTATGGACGTTGTTCGCAAATTATCTGAGCTTTGTCATTAGTGTTCACTTTCAACTTTTCTTCAAACTAAATACAAGTGGAACACAAATCAGTCATGGGGGTACCAAAGATTAGATTATAATTTTTATTCACATATCTTCTAAAAAAACACAATTTTATGGCCATATTAGGATTTTGTTCACAAAACATTGTATAAATTGTAAACATTGTATATATTGTATAATTTTCGAAAATTTAATTCACAGGGCAAAAACACACGAGTAGTTCGATTTCTTTGATAATGACTTATTTTGCATTCCAAATTTTCATTGAATTGCTCAATTAAATCCTTAAGATGGTCATTTTTGTTTTTAACCCTATCACCACCACGTCGCTCTTTTGGCAACTCATTAGAAAGCAAATAATTTCTTACATTTCTTTCCAACCTGTCTCCACTACAACGGGTTATTCCGATAAAAGCTTTTTTACAAACTCTAAATTTTTCCTTAGTTATTGTTGAAACCAAATATTTTATGGAAAGTCCATGATGATTTCTTAATGATTTTCTGGGTTTTGAACCCTCACAAAATTGTAGCACAAAAATGTCTTGTTTTACCTTGTCAACATTTGAATATAACGCCATGTGGAAGCTTTGAATGTCTCTCATGCTTAGTTTCCGACACAAAAACACTGGTTTTTTATTATGAGCACATTTCGGGTATTGAGGCAAATCATGTGGCTTATGTCTGAAATAAAGAAAAAACCAACCTATAATAATTTGTAAAATTTAATTTTTCCTGCATACTTATTGTTATGCAGGTTTGGACAATATTATTATAAACATTGCATTTACCTTTCAATTTGCATCTTCCTTCTTTTCCAGTTCTCCTTATTTATTTCGCGTTTTATCCCTTTTCCTTTTTCACATGGTTGTACTGTATCCATTCCTACAGTAGTAGACACTTTTTTCGAAACTAATATTAACAAATTAAAATTTTAACGGCTTAAAACTGCGACACGATGTTTATACTATCAAGTACAGCAACAAACTAAAAATAAAAATAATGAAACTATAACATGTGGTATGCGGCCGTTACAAGTGTTTCTAATGCTCTTATTGGTAGATTGAAAATACCCAGTTTTGCTTCTGAACGGCGATTGCAAATACACAGTTTTGCATTTATCCTCTATAAGTAAACGTCTGTTTTATACGTAAATAGGCACTTTTGCAGCTAATATTGTAATATATCTTTTAGATATCAGTGTAGTCTGTCAAAATGTAAAATAAAATCACTCTCGCGTTTTTTGTCAAATACCGAGTTTTGCATTTAGTATACTCAATGTCATTTTTTAAAAGGGTTGTAATACGTCATAATCTTATCATAAAAATTATAAATTCCATCCCAGGCTCTACCATAGATCCTGTAGGGGGCTGGTGTAAATAATTGTGGACTGTATTAATTTGAGCACTGACTTTAATAGCTTTGTTCGCGGGTCCGATTCCGAACCAGTTCAGGGACTATTCGCATGCGCATTGGGTAAAACTGCGTTCACGGAGAAAAATTCTGAACTTTCGGTAACAGTTCTGCGTTCGCGGATCATCTTGAACCGGTTTGTTATTGATTCGGAATCGGTTCTAGCAGTCCCCAGATTTTGGCTGGTATTATTAGTATGACATTTGAGTTTTTATACTGTTTATTTTTGTTGTATTGGGGTTGTGTTTATTATTGTTTTTGTATAAGACTTTGGTTTTAACTCCGGTTTTAAGCATTCTTTGAAAACTTTTTAGGGTTATAACACCTATTACCAGCATCTAAACAAATTGTATAGCTTAAATAGTAAGTAGGTATAATATTTTTTTATATTTATAATTTCTTGAACTTTTAATGTTTTAGTTGGCTTTTCTATTACTTTCCTCATAATGTCTGACCATTTGTCCTCCAGCGATGAAGATATGGAGGAATTATTGGAACTTGTTGAGGTTCCTAAGAGCAAGGCTTATTTTGAAGAAATTGTGCCCCAGTTTAGTGAAGAACAATGAACATTTTCGCCTAACCCGAGAAATGTCTAATGAACTAGCAAACTGTTTTGCTAACTCTCAGTACTACCACTGGCAAGAAGGCGATTCTGATGAATTAACTCCTCTTAAAAAAACTACGGAGCGAACACAACGGTCAAAGCCGAACATCATGGCTTTCATATCAGCACTGACGTCGCTCTCCGCTATTGTTTCGGATACATTAAAGCGACGGTGTCACGTCTAGTGCAGTATATAAATTTTTGCTTTCGTATAACATAGTATTTCCTCTACAGATCCAGTTAAAACCATAAGTCATGAGTTACAGTGTCGGTACTAAAATGATTACCGCAGTTACAGATCTGGCTTCCAGGAAACTGTACCAGTCTGACAATACCGCTTTAATTTACCAAAATTTCAAACCGCTTTTTGTCACCATATAATATTGCAGTTTCAAAGTTTTACGAGGCTAGCGCCCTTGGCATTTCTGGCGGCAAAACGAATAGTACGAGAGCTGCCGACAGATTCGATTTCGAGACGTGCATATACTTCATAATCTCAAGTATTATGATGAGCAACTTTTCTCCAGGGGGACTTTTAGTTTTTGAATACGTACTACGGGAAAATTTGATTATGACCTTCATTATATTCTAGTGTTATTCAGTAAAATAACATAAATGAATAAGTCTTGCAATTCCCGTCTGTGGCAGAGTGGATTCTGATACTAAATGACTTAATTATTGACAAGTAGTAGTAGTATTGGGGAAACACTGTCCGGCAAGTATGCCTAAAAGTCCCTTTCCACGAACCTTTGACTGCTCATTACAGCTGACCGCCTTGGACTCTCTTTAAGTAGGCAAGTCGTTCTCCTAGTAAAGGAGAGATGGTCTTTCCAGTTGAGGTCCTTTAGTTCCTCTCGTGGCAGGAAGGGAGCACCCATGGTTTC
Organism: Anthonomus grandis grandis; assembly: GCF_022605725.1. Taxonomy (NCBI): domain Eukaryota; kingdom Metazoa; phylum Arthropoda; class Insecta; order Coleoptera; family Curculionidae; genus Anthonomus; species Anthonomus grandis. The sequence goes on along the minus strand of NC_065547.1, from coordinate 37,471,619 downwards.
TCTCCTGATCCTAGACCATCCTTCGCATTCGCCTATAAAATGATATTCTGTTTTCTCCGTCAGGCCACACCTAAGGCACAGCGGGCTGGCGGCCATCATGCCTAAGGTATGTATGTCGGTTGAGTCTACAATGACAAAGACTCCGGTCAGGTATACTATAATTCCTCTCTGCTAGGACAGCAGCCACGTTATCCTAGCTTTTCTTTAGATTTGATAGCAGTTCTTCGACCTGTCGACAACCTCTGTTCCTACTCCAATTTATCCTTGTCTTTTTCGATGCCCAGTTGTCTCAGTCAGCAAAATGTGTCTTTTACTTAATCCAAGATAGGGTTTGGTTACCCTATGGAATAGACAATCGGTGGGAGAGCTCGCGAACTCGGCCGTCCGCTCATTACCCGTCACTCCGCTGTGTCCGGGAACCCAACACACTCGAACCATCTTCCTCCTACCCAATGTGTCCAGCGCATCCCTGCACTCTTGGACCAGTTTGGAGCAAGTCCTGGATGTTTAGCTAACTTTTAAAGTAGTCTGGATGTAAATGATTACTGTTCGTCTGTGACTTCTTCCCTGGTGGCCACCTCCAGAATGGCGAACACTTCCACTTGAAAGATGTCTTTCGAGCGAGAAAGCTTGTCCTTGATCGATGCCGCTGCGATACACTACGCCTGTGTTGGCCATTCTTGAACCGTCTGTGTGCCATAGTTGCAAATCTTTTTAAGCTATATGAGGCCATCCTTCCTTGCCTTGCTATGTCAATCTTAAAGGAACCTCCAGAGAACACTGTGTGGTTACAGTGTTCTCTGGCTTTGCATGAAGGGGCAACAGAATTGGTATTTCATTCTGTAACGGCCAATTACTAACTATTTCTATAAGAAAAAGACTCGAGATTGATAATCAATGCCTTATTCATCGCAATATTTAATCGCTACTGTACTCCTTCGATAAAAGATAATGAACACGTGTCAAAAACTTTAAAACAAGAGCCGCCATACCATTTTAGTGGAGCAGAAGAGCATCGTCACCACGACTGTTTTGCTGATATGAAAAATATTAATTTTAATGAGTTCGTGTGAAAAAAAAACAATTTTTTTTAGAAAACTTTAACACGGTAATGCGGCTCAAAATTTAGAAGAGGTTTAGGATATGTGAAATTTTCATCTCATTCTCACTATAGTACTCATGGAGTTTCATAAATCTTTTACTTTTCCCTTCAGCTATATATTTTTCAATGCTCATTTTGGATAGTCACGTAAAATTTTAGAAGAACCGACCTTAATCTCTAATCTATTTTACGTAACTCTTTAATTAAACCAGTTAATTGCATTACTTTTCTTTAGTATCTTTTTCTGTTTTCATTAAGTCTAATAAGGTTCATTTTGCCTTCCCCTGATAAGTGGATGATTATCTGATGCTATAATTTATAGGAGCAAGAAATATTAAAATTTTCTCCCGATTGTGTTGAGCTCTTGAGATTGAAGAAATGCCACGCTTTTTCGAATCGTCTAAAGCTTTTAAGTCATATCAGCAGCCCTGGCGTTGTACTAATAAAATCAATATAACTATTAAATTTTATTATTTCCAATATTTTTAAATGTTGCACACTGGCATACTAAGATAATTTAACAAATTTTGTTACTGTCAACCTAATGCTGAAATCCCAATGAAATTTGATTTAACGACCAAACCACCGTATCTGTTTTTGTCAATTATTAACGTCTTTAAATTGAAAAAGGAAAGGGATAATTCAAAAAACACAAGCTCCAACTATAAAAAAACACTTATACAAAAATGCCTTTATTTATACGACAAAAGTCGAAGAATGCTTTTTTAACATTTATAGTCATCGCCCTAATTTTAACAGAGTATAATTGACTTTATCGCATGCATGCACAGACCGCGGCCCGCCGCGCCGGTCGAGTACTGGTGGCCCGTCGACAGCAAAAGTAATACTCTCATACATTCGAAAAATATTAAATTCTATTCCAGATTTTGAACAAAAATTTGTTCGAAAAGTAATTTGAATCTAGCGCCCAAAAATGCTAAGTCAAGTAACATCGCTTGCCGCCTTTATATAAAGTTCAAAATAGTAGAGAAATCAAGAATTTTCTAGCGCGATGTGAGCAAGCGAGATAGCAATAGTCGCGAATTCCCGATTGCTCGCGTAGGTAGATACACGAAGCTTCCAGAGTCTTCTTCCAGAAATATATTACAATTTTTTTTTCAGAATTTCTCTAATTGTAATAACTACGTCTTTATTTCAGATATAAAATCTGTATTAAAATATTAAAATTTCTAAGGAATACTATTTAATCAATTATTTTTGATAAATTAAAAAAGGATGGGTAATTTAAGTAGGTACTGTAATTGTTTTTAGGTGCTGTGTTAATCCCCCCAAAATTAGAACGCAACATGGAGAAGCCAGGACCTAGTAAAAAACGTAAGGTTAAAGATGAAAATCGACAGTTTTAAGAAATTTGGACTGAGAAATACTTTTTTGTACGAATAACAAAGTCGCTTGTTTAATTTGCAAGAATTCTATTGCGATTGCAAAGGAATATAATGTAAAAGGGCACTATAAAATGCAGCATCCTTCTTTTACCAAGGTACCGGCGAATTAATAAAGCAAAAAATGTTGTCTTTAAAACGGGAGCTTATTGGTCAGCAAGCTATGTTTACAAAACCCATTCAAGATTCAGAAACAGCTACAGAAGTTAGTTATAATTTTTTTCGAATGATAGCAAAGCGGAGACGCCCCTTCAATGATGGCGATTTTTTAAAGGAGAAGCAGCAAAAAAGTTTGAGAAAATTCAAGTGAATCGTATGACGAATCCAAAGACGAATTATGTCTTTGTCAGGTAATATTGCGGAACAATTAATTGAAAAAACTAAGATCATTGATCATTTTTTTCATTAGCACTCGACGGATCCACTGATATTAGTTCCACAGCTCAACTTCTCATATTCATACGAGGTGTTACTCAAGATCTTGAAGTCTTAGAAGAGTTATTAGTAATGTGTTCATTGAAAGGTCAAACCAAAGGATTCGATATGTGAGTTGAAATGTACTTTTGGATGAGTGTTCAAAAACTGATTTGGACTTATCAAAATTATCGGGAGTTGCGACTTACGGTGCTCCTTCGATGATTGGTGTCAATTCCGATGCTTTTTCAGCAAAGTAACTCATTGCTGAAAAAGCATTTGCAAGTAAAAAACATAAACGCTGAAGATCCCATGCAGTTTCACTGCAATATACACCAAGAAGCCCTCTGTTCTAAAAAAATTGAATTTCAAAATGTCATGAAAGTGGTTAGTTTCGACTATAAATTTCATAAAATCGCGATGACTCAATCACAGACAATTTAAACAATTCCTTGATAACATCGAAAACGAATACGGAGATTTACTGTATTATACAGAAGTATTTTATACAGGGTGTCAATTTGAAAACTTCCCACCCCTATTATCTCGAAACGGGTTAGGTTTTTATAAAATCGCTAGGACACGTCGATTTTATTATCGAGGGGGAACAATTTTTATGCAGAAATCACTTCGCCTCTTTCAACCCCCTACCCCCCAGAACCTCCCTCTCAAAAATCTTAAATGGCAATAGGGGTTGAGTGATACCTCATTTGAAAGAACTTTTTATTCTCTACATTTTGGCACCTTATTTTTTAAATTTGAGTGCTGCGTTGCCAAGTTAGGGTTATTTAAACATTGTTAAATTACTTATTATTAAACATTATTCCTGTAAGTGTTTTAAATACGTTAAAGCTATGATTTGCTTCGAAACATGTTATTTAGGTTAATATTATTTTTACTAAACATTTGCATAGCCGTTACAATTATGGTCTTTACAAAAGCACGCCTAAAATTTATTTTATTAACACATCTACTTTAAGAGATGTTCAAAGTGTTCTCCATTGTTCTCCAAACAAAAATAAAGTCTATTCTCAAATTCTTCCCGAACATTCTGAAATACCTCTTTTGGAATAGCCCTACTTGCCTCTGTAATTCTTCTTTTTAAATCTTCGATATCATCAGGCTGAGTTTTGTAAACAACCGATTTTATGTGCCCCCATAAAAAAAAATCTAACGGCGTTAAGTCTGGTGACCTAGCAGGCCATTCTATCGGTCCCCTTCTACCAATCCATTGGTTAGGGAATCTGTTATTCAACCACTCCCGCACTGGCCGAAAATAATGCGGCGTAGCTCCATCTTGCTGAAAGTGTAGTTCGTTTTCTTGCAAAATGTTACCAACTTGATTTTCCAGTTCAGTTGTTATCAAAGGATCAATTACATCTTCAAGTAGGTGTAAGTAGAGCTCTCCAGTTAAGTTTTGTTCAATAAACAACAGTCCTATAACAGCATTTCCAAGAATACCGGCCCAAACATTAATTTTTTGTGGCCGCTGTGTAGCACCCCCTCTGAAAATTTGGGGATTGTCCTCACTCCAGTATCGACAATTCTGTCTATTGACATGGCCGTTTAGGAAAAAGGTACATTCATCACTGAAGCAAATGTTGCTTACCACAATTGCACGAGTGTTTATTAAGTTGGACATAATTTCGCAAAACTCTATTCTCCTATCAAAATCGTCCTCATGAAGTTCCTGTAAAATTTGCATCTTGTACGGATGATATTTATGTAACTGTAATGCTCGTCGTACAGTTTCATGTGACATTCCAGTTAGACGTGCTACTGTACGGAGAGAATTGGTGGGTTCTGCAACGAATGTTCCCAAAATCTCTACTTGAGCATCTTCGTTTAAAACACGCCGACTTGCCCTTTTTTTGTTTCCAACTGAACCCGTTTCATTAAATTTAGCTACTACGTCCAAAATGTATCTGTGACTTACATTACAATTAGGATTTCTATTATTAAAAACTTCTGCCGTTCTTCTTGCGCATCTTCCTTGCTCGCCATAAATAAAAATCATTTCAATTCGTTGCCTAAGCGTGTATACCATAGTAACTAACAATAACACACAAATTATCGAAATAAATTTTAACTGATTTAAATACCTAGTGACATTGACTGGTAGGAAAGGTTCACTAAATACTATTTTAAATTTCGGATCATATCATCGAACTGTATTGAGACGAATTCCATTGCAAATGAAAATAAACCAAAAAGAAAAAAAATTAAATGTTTATCTTTCATGACCAAAAGAATTTGTCGGATTGATAAACACTTTCAGTGAGAAATACACCGGTTCGCTTTATGGTCAAACACGTTCCAATAGAAATCATAGCTTCAACGTATTTAAAACACTTACAGGAATAATATTTAATAATAAGTAATTTAATAATGTTTAAATAACCCTAACTTGGCAACGCAGCACTCAAATTTAAAAAATAAGGTGCCAAAATGTAGAGAATAAAAAGTTCTTTCAAATGAGGTATCACTCAACCCCTATTGCCATTTAAGATTTGAGAGGGAGGTTCTGGGGGGTAGGGGGTTGAAAGAGGCGAAGTGATTTCTGCATAAAAATTGTTCCCCCTCGATAATAAAATCGACGTGTCCTAGCGATTTTATAAAAACCTAACCCGTTTCGAGATAATAGGGGTGGGAAGTTTTCAAATTGACACCCTGTATATATAACAATAACGACAAGGTTCGTTTTTTTGGAGATCATATTAATTTATTGTTTAATATACATGCACCCTATAAAAGTGTCAGAGTAAGTAAAACGCCGGCTCCGTGGCTAACGGAAAATTTAAAGTTAATTTTCAAAAATCGAGATAAAGCACTGTACAAATATAAAAAAAAGAAAACAGTCGAAAGTTGGAATCATTATAAGGAAATGCGTAACTGTGCAGTGGCATTTATGAGAAGGGAGAAGGTTGCCTATCTGGAATATTTAGAAAAAACTAAATCATCAAAAAACTTCTGGCAAGGTCTGCGTAATTTAAATATTAAGACATCTAAAGAAATTGCAGAGCTTCCTCCCACCTTATGTGATGCCAATGCAAGAAATAACTACTTTATAAATATTTTTAATAAGTGTAACAACTGTCAAAATAGAATTAATTACTACTCTAGCAACAAATTTTCTGATAAAACATTTAGTTTTGTCTTAGTTAATCAAGATACCGTCTATGAAATAATTCGAAATATTCGGTCAAATACCTCAGGTTGCGATGGCATTTCGTTACAAATGCTACAACAAAGATTCCAAGGACATATTAGTGCTGTCTTGTAGATGTGCTATTTGCGTATGCGTTTGCTCTATGCTAACAAACATATTTTAAATTTTAAGACAAGAAAAAAAAATCTCAGTATCGTTAGTGTTATCTATTTTAAATCACTGTTTTATCGTTTACTATTCTTGTCTTGATAAAATAACCCATCAGAAACTGCAACGTATACAAAATACGTGCTGTCGATTTGTGTGTAATTTAAGAAAATTTGATCGTGTGTCCATATATATCTATCGATTGCAGTGGCTAAAAATGTAATTTCTTCTTAAGTTTCATTTTCTTACATTTATGTATCGGCTCTATAAAAACCAAAAGCCAAAATATCTGTTAGAGAAATTAATTCCCAGAAATACGACTCATGATAGAGATATAAGACTCTGACATTGCCACACCATAGCACAGCTCTTTTCTTACGTAGTTATACTTACATTGCCGTAACAATTTATAATCAATTTAGACCTAATTTTTCAATTCCAATATCTCGCTTTAAAAATGATTGTAAAACTTTGTTCTTAGAAGAACAATTGCACAATTAGTTTCTCTGCGGATTTACAAATGTATTTAATTAATTTTTTTCTCTCAATTTGTTCTTTGGTTAATTTTTATATTACTATTACTGCTTGTTTGTTAAAACATTTGTAATTATTATTATTAGGGTTAAGAGATAAAAGTAGCTTTAGCCAATCTTCGCCTTTTTGGGCCAATGTAATGTAATGTGCATTTGATACCAAATAAGGACATATTTATTTATTTATTTAAACTGGCTAAGTCGTGGATTGGCATTGGAACGATTTCTAAATTTAATAGAAGAAATTGGAATATTTTTGGCGGAAAAGCAAAGGGATGTTCCGGAACTTAAAAATCATGATTGGTTGTGTGATTTGGCTTTTTTAGTTGACATTACAAATCATTTGAATGTCTTGAACACACGGCTTCAAGGCAAAAATCAACTGATATCCCAGCTCTACGCTCATGTATTATCCTTTCATCGCAAGCTGACACTTTCCAGATCACAATTGAATTTTAGAAATTACAATAATTTTCCTAATTATAAGAAAATGGCTGAAAAAATTCAACAAAACTGCGATTAATTTTAGTTATGTAGAAAAGCTAGATATTTTGATTCAATCTTTTCAAAACAGATTTTTGGAGTTTAAAAAAGTGAAACCTCTGTTGGACATATTCACCAATCCTTTTTTGGCACAATTTCAGTTGAAAATGCGCCAGAGTCAATGCAGTTAGAAATTATCGACATTGAAAACGACCAAGATTTACGCAACAAATTCAACGAAGGAGACTTGCTGAACTTTTACCGCTGCATTGATAAAAATATGTACAAAGACTTGCGCATAAACGCTCTGAAATGTGCCAGCCTATTTGGTTCTACCTTTATATGTGAACAAACAAAAAATTAAAAGTCGAAACCGCCTTGCAAATGAAAGTTTGGAAGCAGTTTTACGTATTGCTACAAGTAAATTTGAGCCAAATGTAAAAAAGATTGTAAGCCCTATGCAGTGCCACGCTTCAAATTAAGAAATTCTTTTTCAATTTTAATAAATTATTATCAATTCTTTATTGTCTTTATTTACCGGCCCCTAGTGTTAATAGGTCTGTCCAACCATGCTTTATCGTTTATTCAATAATACGGATTCAAGAAGGTGACATCAATTAAAGGACGAAAGAGCGAGACTTCGGTTTGTTGATGACAGAGGCTTTCAAGAAGTGAGAAGTAACTTTTTTGAAATAAAGGAAAATGTTTAATAAATCGTTTTAGTGATGTTGGTGAGTTTATTCGAGCATCACCAAATGTTCTGTTTACTTAACTTAAAAATATATATAAACGAAATCTTAGAGAAACAGGAGGAATGTTTCAAAGAGAATTTTTTATGTTCGTTACATAAACTGGAAATTCTTACTAGTTTAATATAATATAAAGAAAAACTTTTATGTTTTAAGTTTTACTGAGCAAAGAAAAATAATATTTTTAAAATACGAAATATAATAAAAACTATTACTGAAAACTAAACGAGGTTGCTCTTTCAGTTGCTATTTCGCTGCAAACAAACAAATCCTACGCTATTGAAACCACTTAAAATGCTTTTTAAATGCCTTAAGCGTTTCTTCGAAAGGTATTAAAAACGTTTTATTTGAATACTTGCCGTAGAAAAATATGTCTTTATAGAAATAAGGAGCAATTCTTGAGCTTTGAAGTTAAAAATATACATTATAAAGTAGAAATATGCCTTTGTAATACTTAAAAATATATATTTTAGTCATTAAAATATGTTTTTAAACATTGAGCTCTTAAGAAGTAATTTTCATGAGTTGCCAGTATTTCGTTACTTCGTGGTTCTCCCAATGTTTTTCTTTCAGTTTCGTTTCAAATATTCTAAAATAAATTTCGAATTATAACAAATGTAGATTATTGTACCGAAGGCATACTTTAGCACTTCCTCATAGATCTTCTTTTCTTTAGAATTGAGCCCCTTGTGTAAAACTTCCAAATTGCACTCCACTATTTGGACAGAATCCATCCCTACTAGGGTGGTGTCTGGACCCTCTTGTTGCAAACTGTGCCAAACCGCCAGCTTACCTAATTCTACATTGTTTGCCTATAAAGTAAATATTATTTTCTGAAATTTTATTATTAATATTAATTACAATAGTGAGATTTCTTGCTGCAGCACAAACATCTTTTATATGTTGAGTAGCGGGATGCCAAGAGCGCTCTCCCATATTGGAAAGTAAACCTAAAGCGTTCACTGCGGCATTTACCACACCTAAGTTGTATTTCTGAAAAAAAAGTAATTTTGGATGAAATTATTAAAACATAAGGTCAACTTGTTTAACTTTTTGATTTTCCCTTAACAGAGGTCATCATTTTAAACTGTAAGTTGATTAGTTGGGTTTTGACAGAATGTTCATATCATCGCTTTCTACTAATACCAAATCGGTCATGTAACATGAATCCATTAAGTGAGGGGTGGGTTTATTTATTATAAGGGTTATTCATAATGTTATTCTAGGCACTAGAAAAATGATAATTGATTGTAAACCTTTTTTGTTTTACGGCGGTATGCAATTTCCACTGGTTGTTCACGTGCTAACCAAACTAGAGGTATCGCTTCAAATTAGTAAAAGGGTTCTACAAAACGTAGTGTCAAACTTTATCTGGGCAATGAAATAAAAAATTACGTCAACTGCGTCCAATTTATAAGTGAAATCATTTTCCTTTAATGTTAATTAATTTATTTAATTAGTCTCCCAATTTCATAAAAAAAAAATTTAAGTATTTTACTTTCATTTTAAATATATTTCTTTCACGTGTGGTCATAATAGGGGCATGAAGGTTTAAAAATTGCTGAAGATCTGGAGATACAATATGACAATCATCCAATAATTTGAAAACAAAAAGCACGTTTTTGATATGTAGGTCGTTATAGCAAAATGGTAGATGTAAAATTTAATGCTAATGTATTGTAGAAATTTAGTTTAAAAAACCTCAATTTTGACACTGGTTCCGTTCTGTAATTAAGATCTAATTAAAGAGTTGTCTAATAGTTCTATAGCAAATATATTATTACAGTCTATGTTTCTTCAATGTTATGACTAAATGAGAATTTTAAATGAAAATTGACTCCAAAGTCAACAAAATTTAATAGTTAGAGACTATAGTACATTTTTTTATACAAAAATCGTCAATTTTGTAGATATTTAATACTGGATTGTCTTTTTTTGTATATTGAATGTACTGGCCTTTATTAAGATTGAAAAATATGTGGTTTCTTAAAATTGCTAAGATTGTTTTGTAGGCATTATATAGCTTGAGGATCATCAATGGTAATAAAGATCTTTACATCATCGGCAAACAAAATAAAGAGACAATGTTTAAAGCATACCTAGACTTTAAGAACTAGATAGAGGAACACTTGATGACACTTTAAAAGTTGATGACTTGTTGACTTGACTATCAGCACATCAATTGACTTAATATATACAGTGCATTTTTTTATCTCGGGTCATAGGGTTTTACGTGTAATATTTTCAACCCCATGTTAGAACCTGTTCTATTTAATCGATAGGATTGAAACTTGGAACAGGTGAAGTTTAAGTTAACAGACTTTAAAAAATCCCATTATTTTGCAAAAAAAATTGCGAGAAACCTATTTAAAATACGTTTTTCTGATGAAAAAGTTTGCTTTTTCTGCACCTCGTAACCTTCATTACCTTTACACTTTAAAGCAGGTAGACAAATATCTGACAGTGACACATAATAATTTCCTCAAAATCTCAAAAATATATTTTCAAATTGGTTATGGAAGGATCTCTCTTGGTCCCAGCATATTGCCTCGATTGTGAAACGTGCAAATTCTATGTTGTATCTGCTGCAAAAGGCTTTTGTTAAAATTCCATTCCACAATTTTATGAAATTGTATACCACGTTTGTCTGGCCTATTATTGAATATGCAGGTCCCGTCTGGTGCGCGGACTTGGTGCGCGACAAAAATTTACTTGAATTGTTGCAGCGACGCGCTACACGATCTACGTATGGTTTGCGTATGCCGTGACCTAGCTACAGCGAGAGACTTTCAAATGCAAACTTGCTAACTTTTGATAAATGAAAGCTTCGTGGTGATTTAATTTTTACATTCAGAATCCTGTATAATTATTTGGGCTGTGATCTAAACGAACTATTTGAAAGAAATCGGGATATTAAACTTCGCGGTCACACTTTAAAATTTAAAAAAACAGATCTATAAAACAAAAACACGTCAAATGTTTTTGCCTAATAGAGTGTTTGATGTTTGGAATTCGTTACCCGTAGATGTCATAACTGCTCCTACTGTAAACTGTTTTAAGAATCGTCTGGATAAATTGGACATGTTTAGTGTTTAAATTTGAAAGCTGACATTTGAAGATTTATTGAAATATATTGTAATGCCTACTTAGTTCATAGAGCTATATAGAATGTAAATTCTTGGCTTTTATCTAATAAAATAAATAAATAAATAAACTACAAGACCCTCTAAGATACTACTTATTTAATTTTAGTAAGTTTAATATATTCTATATTTGTACTAAACCATTATTTTTAAAAGAATTACCTTAAAGATGGGTAAATATTCCTTCAAACTATCATCAAACATGGTAAGTCTAGCATAAGAGAGCACCATATCTAACTTCACAGTGCTCTTTTGAACAACTTCCGCCAAAGTTTTCACTGGATATCCAGTAACGCCAATAAATCTTGCTTTGCCAGATTTTACAATTTCTTCTACTGTTGGTAGGGTTTCCTTTAAGACCATGTCCAGAGATGGGGCAAATTCCACGTCATGAACCTACAAATTTCAATTTTGCAAAATTATCTTTTAATCCTTCAAAGTATGTAATCCTACCTGCAGGATATCAACATAATCCAATTTCATTCTTCTTAAGGAATCGTCGATACTTTGTCTAGTTTTTTCAGCGGTGAAGTCGAACTGCTTTTTAATATCTTTGTCATATCTTCCGACTTTGGTTGCGATGTAGTAAGCTTTCCTTGGAATATCCACAAGGATCTTAAATAAATCTTGACTTAGAAAGGATTAAGAGGGGCACGGGGTACTAACCTTTCCTAGAACTTCCTCTGACTCGCCATGCCCATAGTACGGAGCTGTATCGATGTAGTTAATGCCCGATTTCAGAGCTTTTATTAGGGTTTCTTTGCATTGTTCTAAGTCAACGTCACTATAATAATTAATATTTTACAACCTCCCTTAAGATGTCCTGATAAAAAATAATTTGTCACAGTTACTGCATGGGTACTTACTTGTAGGCATAACAGAACACGCCAGTCCCAATAGACAACTTGGATACCTTTAAGCCAGTATTTCCAAAATCGTTATAAACCATTTTCTTCACTACTTCTTCATCGTGAAATCCTGGAACAAAAGTTTCTGGTAAAATGCCTGACATATTTTCTCCTTCTCAATTATTTGGAACGTTGAACTGGCTCTTATGAAGTAGAATTCACAGATTCGGGTAGGCACTACATGTATTAAACACTTTATCAACAATAATTTATCATTGTAAACAACAATATTATCATCCTAAAGTTATTTTCGTTTTTACAGGATGGAGGCTACTGAATAACTATATGTATAACTAAAATATTTGATGTAGCATAGACATTTTTTTATTTTTCATAAGCGCAAGTCTAATCTTCAATGAATAAAATATATATTATTGCATATTTTCTATAGTTTGTAATGGCTTTGCTAGATAATTAAAATTAAAATTTGATATTAGCCTATAGAGTAATTTAATATTTAATAATATTTTTATATTAGTACTTTCGAACTCTGACACTGACCATTAAATATCAAATAATTAATGGATTCTTTTAATATATCAAATTTATCGTAAAGATAGTGCATTATTGAACGGTAAAGGTTATAAAACAAATATTATATGTTAAAAATATCGTTTATCATAAGTGGAATGCAATTTCAAAAATATTTACAAAAAGAAATAAATATTATTTCAACCACCGTTAAAATATTTTCGCTTAGGAGGTTCTTATTTTTGGCCGATTTATCACAGGTTATTTCAAAAAATCGTTTTCATCAAATTCTTCAAAGAAATAAAATATTTTTTTGATTTTTTACTACTGACGTGTTCTTCCCATTTGTTAGGTGTAAATTAAAACAATTAAAAATAGTCAACTAATTTTATTCACATATTTCTTAACCTAATTTCTCGGCCTTTCCAATATCAATACAGTATGTTTACTCAGCATTAATAAATAATATTCACTTACTTGATACGGTATAAATAAAATATAGGGTATGCAGTGAGCAAAGAGCGTACTTATACCTTTTAATTCTATCTAAATAGACAAATTACATTTTCCTTTACAATTATTTTTTAAAAGACCGTTTTGGATTTCTTTACTATATGTAGAAATAGAATATTTTTACTGTAAGCGAGACTTTCCTCCTTAGGAATAAAAGCGATAACTCTAAAAAAAATTTATTCCTATTTTTGCTTTGAAAAAATCGACATTTGATTTTAATATCGATAGTATTTGCAGAAAAAATAGCATTTATCTCCAACCATGGTGTATAGTATAGCTAAACGTGTGGAAGTGAGAGAAGATATATTGGGAGATTCAACTATTGATCCGTGATTTCTAGAACTGAATTTAAACGGGAAAATGTCTGCTGAGATGCTATAAAGGTATGAAAGTTATACCTACCTATATGGCGGGGCGGAATCAGGGTTGCCACCTTTTCTGTTTAGAAAATCGGGACAGAACTGACACAGCCAAAAATTCCAAATATTATAAAATTGATTTAAAAAAAAACTACTCTTAAATTTGTTATCTACATTTTATTATAATTACCTAAAAGTAAAAACTAAATAATATTATTTACTAGAAATAGGATCCAAAAAGAAACTTAACCTGACTACATTCTAATACATTTGACTATTTATTTAACTATATCTAAAAAGAAAAATTTCTATTTCTAGTTTACTTAAATTTAAAAAAGGTACTAGGTACACTATATACTAATTCTAACTAAATAGAAATGCTAAAAACTAAAGTTATAATTTTATTTCTTTTTAAAAGAATACTTTTTATTTGATTTTGCTGCCAAAATAAGAGAAGGATCATTTTTAATCTTCTCTACGAATTCCACACAACTTAAATTGAAGTTATATGAAATTTGAAGTTTCCTTTTAATTAAATCCACTGAACATCTATTCCTTGTGTTTGTCCACTTTAACGACACCGATGAAAATATTCGCTCGACATAGGCATTAGATGGTGGAATACTTAATAAAAAAGCAACTATTTTCAACAATGAGGGCATTTGAATTGATGTAGCTTTAAAAATAGATTGCCATTTATTTATAATTGTTATGTTATTTTCACAAATTTCTTTAAGGCAAATTTTTATAATTGAGTATTCATTAAATAATGTATCAACATCTATTTCATCTAGTTTTAAAACATTTACAATTTTTAATAATTCATTAAAAGAAAATTCTTTTTTTAAATTTAATGGCTGTATTATGAAAAAAATATTATTCTCAGAAAAATCAAAATTTTTTTCCAGATAATTTATTGCCCGAGTTAAAACCAACTTAAAATCATTAATTAAAGTTGTTTGTTCCGTAGGTTTTAGGTTCTTGATATTTTACATAGCATAGGATCCAAAAAATTCTTCTTCTAAACGGTTTTCTAAACTTTTCTTGAAATTCAACATAATTTCAAATAATTCTGTAGATGTAGTAGATCCATTTTGTAAAATTAGCGAGACTTTCTTAAAAACGGAAAATAAATTGGCACAAAAATGTAAGTAAATGACTGTCTTGGAGTGTAAATAAGCGTCTAAGTCACTTCCTTCTTCATATTTCTCAATTTCGAGAAGTTTTTTAATAGGTAAGGGACATTTATTACCCAATGAAATAAAATAGGACAATATTGCAGGGTAGTTTTTAAGAAGTCGCTGAATAGCAAGCCCTAAAGATAACTATCTTGTTGGAATATGTTTTAATAATTCTTGCCATTCTAAATCTACAAACTCAACAAATTCCTTTAAATTTTCCCTTCTGCAAGCACTAGAACTAAAGTGGTTATAAATTTTTAAAATAATTGTTTCAACATCACCATTTAATTGCTGAAGAGAAAATTTAAACGTATTGTTAACAACATGTGCCAAACACCCATTTTTAATTAACCGGGAATTTTTTTCTCTTAAAAAAGTGTAACCAGATCTATTTTTGTCGAAATTTGCGTTTGTGTTGTCAGCACTAAAAGCAGCGAGATTTTCAATTTTTAAATTTACTCTTTCTAGTGCTTTGGTAACAGAATTGGCAATTGCATCAGCCGTTTCTGAAGCTTCCTCAAAGAAATCCAGTAGTTTGGATTGAACACCTTTTTCAATTGAAAAATATTCTAGGCAGATGGGATACATTTTTCTGTTTACTTTGTTAGATGTATCCGATGTAATCCGTTGCTACAGAAAAATAATTATAAACCCCTTTTTCGCTAATTAAATCATTTAAAATCTCTTCTACAGACTTTGGCCCCAAAATATTTTTAACGATATTTTCCGCTTTGGTTCTCCCGCAAGACATTTTCTTACAAATATGTGAGTAATACAGAATTTTCGGAAGAAGTTTTATCACGCAATCTAAAGAGTTATAGGATTGATTGTGTTTAACACAATGAAAAATTTGTGCTAACTCGGCTATTATCACATTACTAGTGTTTTGTATGTTCTTGTTATCAACAAAAAATGTTGTTAGTATTTGTGACTTTTCCGCATTTTCACGTCTTTTATGTTCATTTCCATCCTTATGGTGTTTAATGTCACTTAAACCGCCATGAAAAATAGAAAAGTCTTTTTTTACAAAGAATGTACCGGGCATATAGCTCATTTGATGTACCTGCAACCCATGGAAAATCCTCTTGCCAAACTTTCCTATATTTGCAAAGCCTCTTTTTCTTTTTAGGATTTAGTGGACTTAAAGATGGATCTACGTATTCTTTTTGTTCCCTAGACTCAGAAGTAGATGTAGAATCAGAAGAAGATTCACCATTTTGCCCTTGTGAAGTTGATGGTTTAGGTTGTGCTACCAAATACTTCCTCAAGCTCATCTTTTCATGCAATCTAAAAAAATAATGAATTCAGATATCTTTCATTTTAAATCTAATAACAATAAAAGAACCACATCCTATCTAATACTATTTTCGGAATAAATTTTTTTTAAAATGCTAGAAATCTTTTTTGACCCAAAAAAAAACTTCAAAAACTAAATTTCCTACAAAAATATAACTACTGAATAAAATGGTTTTATCTTACCTTTTAAAATGCTTTAATGAAACACACACACAAATAACGTTTATCGATACACCGCGATATTTAAAAAAAAATCAACTAGCGTCAAATCAAAGTCAAAATCGTGCTTGCCGTGATAGATTAACAGAACGGTGTAGTTCAAAAAGCCCTGAACTACTACTAAATACTAAATGCGAAAAATATCAAAAATAATATATTAATTCTATTCAACGGGGAATCCCCCGACTAGCCAAGACGTTAAGTGTTGCTGCCAACTCTGCGACCCGCATTCGTTCGAAGCACGGATGCAGATTTTCTTTGATTATTTGTTTTTCATTTTTTTTCGGATGCAATCAGCCAAAATCGGGACGTATGATCTTAAAGTGGGGACGCGGGACTTTAGTGGTAAAATCGGGACTGTCCCAACCAAATCGGGACGGGTGGCAACCGTGGGCGGAATAGTCTGCCCATAGAGTAATTAAAAGTTGTTTTAAAGTTTAATAATCCTGTAGATGATGGATTATTAAACTTTAAATGATTACTGATTAATGTAGGTGATTCAATGTTTTCATAAACATAAAAAAATATCTCAAAATAATCATTTGCATTTAAAAATAAAGATCGGTATTTCTCGGTTAACCAAAACTCATAATAAACTTTTATAGATTTAATTTATTTTTGCTATATCAACCTCTTTGGACGAGTTCTATAAGCGGCTAAAATAAATAACCTAACTTGGAAAACACCCTATATCAAGTATATTAAATCACCATTTTCAATTCAATTAATAATGCATTTACAGCATCATTTACTAAAATTCTAACTTATATTTACCCCAGTCCAATAACATTTATTCTAAACTTAAAATTATATAAATATATCAATTTTCAGAATTACGACGAAAATTGCGATTTCACCCCTCAATTTATGAAACCCAGAAAGTGTTATTTCCAGATTTATTTATGTTAATATTCCATTAACATATGGCCTTGGGATTTGTATAATTACAATAAATTATTTTCTTGTATTTTGTAAGCCACCACAGTCCACCACTTCAGTTCTGTAGCGAAAGGTAAGTGAACGAAATAATTCCATTTAATCAAAATTCTAGTTTTATGTAGCATTTAAAAATGTTAATTGACATATAGGACATTCGACACTCATCAGCATGAGAAATGGAGCATTTAACATTTTAAATATAATTTTTTTTTATCATTTTCTCAAAATGTTTTGTGACGTTGGATTGTTCTAATAACTTGTTCTAAACAATTGAAAAAAAACTATTTTGTTACAAGACCATAGAAATAAATAAGTCGGTAGTTGGCTAAAGAGAACTTAAATCATTGAAAAGTGGAGATATTTAATATTGAGTGCCTTTATTTGTAATTATTTGCATTCTTCTTGGAATGCCTAAAATCAAGTGAGGAATGTCTTATTGAGGAATAAAGTACCATATTCCTCTTAAAGAATATATTGTAATTCATTAAAGGAGCAGGAACACGACTTCGTAATCTTCGGATGTGTGAGGATGTGTCAAACATGTTCAATGGGGCTCCCATCTAGACTTAACGCCGGCCACTCCAAGCCAGAAATGTCTACATCGCTTAAGTATTTTTGATTAATTTTCGCAGTTTGGAATCTGGTGTTATCATGCATCAGAATAAATTATTTCCAATAAACTCATCATAGCAACAGCTCTCTAAGCAACAACAAAATCTTTTAGCAGAATTTTATTATTGTACCTGACAGCAGTTAAAGGGCCTCTGGGAATAACGTACAACTCTGTGCGTACCTCTCTAGAAAGTCTAGCCCGTACCATAAGTGAATCCTCTTGGTACATTCTGCAGAACGCCTCTATGATCTTGGCCATACCGTTTTTCTTTCATCCGAAGATAATAGACTAAATCTCGACTTATCAGTAAATTTTCTGATAAGTCAGGGTTTCCCCCAGGCTTCACGATTCTTGGAAAACAAAAATCGCGCTATACGATGACGTCTACGAAGCTCTGAACTTGTCGTGAGTCCATAACTAGCAAAATTGGGTTCAACAAATCTTTGTCGAGCGGTCCGTCGCCATGCCAACTGGTCCCAAGTTTGTGATTAGTAACGTTCTATAGAGGGTGTCCCCGAAAGTTAAGGGAATCTCGAAAGTGGAGATCCTACAGATCAAAATTGTGAATTGACCCAAACATACCTTGGTACAAAAGTTTATACCAGTAGTTTGCGAAATACAGGGTGTCAAAGTTATAATTTTATTTTCTATTTTTCCTTATTGCTTGAGAAGCATTTTAGATTTTGACATAAAACTCAGTATAGGAAAGTCTTTTAATAAGGAGAAATAAGAGTCCGTTATGTTCAACTATACTTAGTGCACTATTTGGGTAAATAACTTATCATAATTTTTTTGTGATACCCTGCCACGATCTTAAAAAATATACCTGGACTGCTAATGCATATGGCCACGATACCCAAAAATGACCACTGCCTGGTGGCCGCCATTTTTATAGTGATTGTGTCCTTTTTATGTTGGTCAGTCTGAATATTTTTAGTGTTACCAACAAAAAATATATTAAATAACGGTAATGACGTTGACGATGCTGACGTTTGACGTGTGAGTGTAGCAGATTGCCTAGTTTTTGGCGATTTGTAAACGACGCTTGGGTATATCGTCTGGAACAGGCCATGTATCTTCCTCCTTATTTAGTACGTCACCATCCTTATTTGAAGGTATTTGGTTCACTGTTTCTCAAGACTGAATTATTGTGAACTGTCTGTCTGAATTGTTTATGATAGAATAATATAGAGTTGTTGATAGAATAATATATTTTTACTATATAAACTCTTGCTAATTACAAACTCTCATAAAATTATCTATATTTTGATTCTTATAGGTTGTATTTATTAATGTGGAAACACTGTACATGGAAGGAAAGTAAACCCCTTTAATAGTAAAAATAGAAAGAAACCATCATTTTCATGGTATTAGGATTTATAAGATTCAAGATTATCAGAATAATAAAACAAATATTTTAAAGTGCATGCATCTATCCCAAGTTAATTGAAATCTTGTCTCATTCTAGGTGAGGATTACTTTCTCTCATAAATTTTAACGAAATTTTTAAAGTACAAGAAAAATCACTAGATCTAACGCAACTATCTTAACTAAATGTAACTCTCTATTTTGTATTTTTGTAAGTATAATCTCTCAAAAACTTTAATTCTTTTATTCCCCTACAATTGGTACAACTGAAATTTGTCAGAGTGACCAACATCGAAAGGACACAATCGCATAAAATGGCGGCCCCCTAGTAGTGGTCATTTACGTGGTTTCGCAATAAAAAAGTGTTTCTTGTTAGAAGTGTCAAAAGCTAATAGTTTTAGAGATATTTGTTTTTAAAAATCCTAATGGATTATGTGTTCCATGATGATAAAACATTGTTATAACAAAATAATTAACTTGCTTTAAATAATATAATTATGAGTATTGTTGCTATGGTTTTTATTATTTGTCATAATTAAGAATAATATTGATAATATTATAAGTATTGATTAATATTATCAGATATTATTATCCGTATTAATTCTGATATGCATTTAATGTACGGATTGGCAGCATATAATGCTTTGAAAGCACAAAGTTGTACGCTGACAGATTGCCTAATAGACAACTGCTCAATTTAAAGACTTTCCAACTTATTAGTCAGCGATTACAAGAAACTGATAAGAAATGATTATAGGCCTATTTTGAACTAAGTTTTGAGTATTAAAAACAATTTGAAATGGTAGTTTTGTTCTAAATCTGAGCCAACCTAATGCTGCTCCCAGAACTGTACGTACAGCTGAAGTTGTAAAAAATGATTTGAATACTGCCATTGAAAATCCTATAGCTGGGAATTAGGAATGTACGTCGAAAATTTCAAGTTTCCAAATATAGGGTAAAGTTGGGCAATACGGCCCCTTAAAAGAAGTTGGAAATGTCTCAGAGATGATTTACCAGATTCACTTAAAAATAAAAAAGGAGGTTTAAGAAAGCTTGGGGAACAAACTACAGATTTATTAAAAATTAATAAACAGTTTTAAAAAAAATACAGAGTTCTAAAAAATATGAATGGCTGGAACTTCCGCGCAGTTTGGGGGTAATATCACCCCCAATAGCCCGCACTGTACTTATCGGCAAAAATCAAACACGCAAAGTTTCTTTTTTTCTCCATTTGTACACCTAGCCCATCTAGAATAACTTAGATATCTTAGCCAGAGCTCCCGATTTTTTCCAAATTCTCCACAAAAAATGAAAATGTATTCATTAACCTCGTCGTCTGAATGTTATTCTTCTTCATCACAATTACAGTACGCTATCTTTTTGGTCTGTCTAAGATTAGGTTTAGGACAGTAATTGTGTTTAGGTTTTTTCCCACAAGATCGCTGGCGTCATTGAAAAAGCTTGTTTTTGTACACTTTTTACTTTTTTCTGATCTATTTTCTATAGCCTTTGCTGTTTTAAATTTTCTTTTTCTCCTAAAATGTCCTTCCTAGAAGTGGAGTAAATATTTGGGAGTGTTGCTGAGTGTTGGGTGTGTGCTTTTTTTTGAATTTTGCTTTTTTTGCCTTTGCTGCTTTTTTCCCTAGCTGCTAACATCCAGGAACTGGCAATATTTCTTTAACTCAAAAGTTCTATTTCATTTAATATTGATCTTATTCTTTCTTGTGTTATATTGTCAACCGTTTCAGCCTTCCTATTTTGTATTTGATTGTTTGTAGGAAATGGCCCGTTTAAGTTTGTGGATTGTAAATTTTTAAAGGATTTACAGTAAATAAATATTCCGGCTATCTCAAAATCTGTAGTAGTTTTTTATATGGTTGCAACTTTTCCGAAAACGGTCAATTAAATCAGCAACAATATCAAGTGTAATTTTTCTCTTGGACGACTCCTCATAAATTTATCACATTACGAATTGTAAGCTTCTTTTAAAGGACCATAAAAAGTGATTTCTAGAGGTTAGACTCCGTGCGATGAATGTGGAGGAATCGGTTATCCAGCCATCATCCGAGCAGCGTTATACAGGCCCTGGAGATCCAGTTAACTTCTAATGATCTGCCATTCTTTTTCTAGTGAACATTGGCGGAACGAATATTTCAGAGACACTAACACTGCACACATGACAGTTGTAGTTTTTCCCTTCGCCCAGCTAGTTAGAAAATCTACTTTTTTTACGTTTTATGGCATAGATTTTGTTAGAATGATATAGATTTTGTTTTGTTCTGTTTCATCAGCTTTAAATATTCTTGCTGGAGAATAATGTGCAACTTTCCAACTATACACGCTCTTCCACGCGCAAGACTGACTATCAGTAAGAAACCTGAATCTATTTCTTCATCATGGCGTCATAACAGAGGTTCCGTGGTTCGTTAGAAATACCATTTTATATAGAGACTTACATGCAGTGCAATAACCCATAACCAAATTGAATAACTGATGGCCGATCAGCGACTATGGCAGAAAAAGCTATAAGAATGCTAGAATATAAGATCGCATGCGTTTTAATTATTGCGGATTCAAATCAAAGAAAATCGATTATCGATTGACTACATAATTGTTAAAAGGGTTATCCCCAAATAAGTAAATGAAACAAAATATTAAACAGGACATTTACTTCCACTATAGCCAAAAGTAATCGGGTGTGAAATACTCATTGAAATAAATTAGTTCTGAATTGAAATGAAATTTGCAGTTTGTATTGATGAATAATTTAAACTTTTCATTACGTGTCTAGGTAAGCAAAGGCGAGTAAATCCATACCCGCGCAAACCATATAATTAGCAACTGGAAATTCTTTTTATTGTCAAAACCTACGATAATTAGGTAATAACTACTTCAAAGTATTATTTACAGAAAATTGCTTCGGTGTTATATATTGATGAATTTTTAAAATGGCTAGATTTTCCAAGACTATAAATACCACCCCGTATCACTTCAAAAGTACTGATAATACTTTTTTCGTTATTGTTTTTTGCAGATAAAGAGCCTCTAGCTTTAAATACGAAAGAAGTATGAAACAAGAGGATAATGAGCAACTAATAAAAATAGCAAAACTATGCCTTATAGCTGCAGGTTACTGGAAAATGCCCATAAGCACCAACCCACTATACTTGAAACTATACTCTCTATATTCCATTTTTATGCAAGGAGCATTTTTGTTTTTATGGGTACTTTTGGTTACAGAACTTCTACGGCTCATTATTATGTCTTATGAAGGAATAGTGATTATTCTTAGCCTAAGCGTGGTCGTAAACGCCACGAAAATAGTCTCAAAAATTATCATATTTAAAAAAAATAACATACTGGATTTTTATGAGGATGCTATTACTAATGAAGAGGAGGTTTGGAGATCTGGAGATGAGGATATTAAAAAAGGGTATAAGAAATATGTGAAAATTTGTAGAAGTTTTATGTTGGTGCAGTTCGGGTCCTCTTTTATTGCTGTTTTGGCTTTTTCTATTATGGGTAAGTATTGTTACACTGTGCTCTTTTTGATTCCTATGTATATTTAAGATAATACCATTTTTAGAGAAAAATTGAGGTGCTTGTCTTAATTTAAAGCTAAAGTTTATATCAATATACTTCTCAAACCCATTATGGATTTTTTTTATTACAAATTTAAGTGCGTTATAAAAAAATGATTTTTTATATATTTCACGAAAACAAATAGCGATATTTTACTTAGAAATAATTTTAAGAAAAAATTAATAGTTCTGCCTAAACATTAATATTCGGTATTGATATCCTCCAACATCTTTGTGATTTGCGATGTAGTAAGTATTTTAATGTTATAATATAGTAATAATTTAAAGCATTATCATGCATTAACATAAAATTATCACTAACAAATAACCAAGAGATATATTATTGCAGATTGTTCTAAAAATAGCTCTCAGCATTTAAAGTACTTGATTAAAAGATTTAGAGATCAGGACGAATACCTCTTTTCCTCCCCAGATCATAACGTTACACTCAACACAACCATCTTCTTAGTAATATTTATTTATTTATTTACGGGATGTCCCCATTCTAACAAAATTACAAAATAAATTATATTTTAACCCTAAATGTATATAATTATTCTGCCATCAACAAATATATTAATAAGATATTGTATAATGAACTTAATCTACTAAATATCCAAATTTTTCATATTCTATGTCATCAAAATTCTACATATTATCTAAATGTATATAAATATGTAGCAGCCCAAGATATACAAGTAAGATAAAACTTCCAATAACTTAACCAAAAACTTCTAAAAAAAATATAAAGTAACTAAAAACATACCATTAAAATAATAAAAGTAAAAGCAATCAAATTTATTTGATACTTAACACATAGTACTCAACGAGTAAACTCACTCAGACACCTTTTAAGTTTTGAAGGCTTTAAATCCACTAAGTCAAAAGCCTGATTAAATCTATTTCCCAACATGTGGAGTCGATTAATTGGAGAAAATTTACCATAGTTTGTATGGTGATATTCAACCAGAAAAAGGGACGTCTCTCTAAGGACTCTGGTATTGCATCTAAAGTTTATCCGCGATAACAATTCAGGGCAATCAATAGTATTATTAATCAAATTGTGAAGAAATATCATATCACACCTAGTTCGATAGTCCTCAAGAGAAGTCATATTTAGCCTTCACTTAAGTCCCAATAAAGACTCATCTCGTACATTCAGTCGCCAGGCACAAGTCCTGAGAAATTTATTTTGGACCTTATCAAGACTGTAAATATGGTTAGCATAATAAGGGGACCAGACTATGAAAGAATAAGACATGACACTACCAATAAGTGTAAGATATAAAACTCTGAAGGCAGCTACTGAAAAGTCTTGAGTATTTCTAGTTATAAAACCAAGAGTACGAAGGGCTTTACTAGAGAAACTATCTATATGGCGTATGAAAGTCAGGGAACTGTCAAACAACACCCCCAAATCTTTAATTAGCGATACTCTTGAAAGTATATTATCATTTATGTGGTAGTCAAATGGGACAACTTTTCTAGATTTAGTGAAAGAAATGATAAAACACTTATCCTTATTCAGATGTAAGCCATTAGAGACAGTCCAATTATATAGAGAATCTATGTCTGATTGTATCATCAGGCAATCAGACAAGTTTAAAATATGTAAAAATAGCTTCAGGTTGTCTGCAAATAATAGGAATTTTCAAAATTTGATAATACTAAAAATATCGTTAATAAATAAATTAAAGAGTAGAGGCCCAAATGTGACCCCTGAGGCACCCCTGAAGTAACCAAAATAGGAAGTGAAAGTGAACCCCTTACCTTAAAGAATTGTATCATTTTATGTAGTCAACTATTTAGCCAAGAAAGAAACCACTTAGGGAAACCATAGCATATTAATTTAAAAATGAGCAATGAGTGGATGACTGTGTCAAAGGCCTTTGAGAAATCAGTATAAATGGAGTCGACCTGATGACCCTTCTCGAAAGCCCTGACAATGAAGTCATGATATAATACAAGGTTTGTAGAAGTAGATTTACCCTGCCTACACCCATGTTGCTCGTTGACCAAGAGACCTCTACAATGCCAAGTAAGGTATTTGTTCAGGATAAGCTCAAAAAGCTTAGG
Organism: Anthonomus grandis grandis; assembly: GCF_022605725.1. Taxonomy (NCBI): domain Eukaryota; kingdom Metazoa; phylum Arthropoda; class Insecta; order Coleoptera; family Curculionidae; genus Anthonomus; species Anthonomus grandis. The sequence continues at coordinate 37,446,952 of NC_065547.1, read as the reverse complement.
GATAGCAGATAACATAACAATGGGCCTGTAAAATTTTATATCATCCCTATCACCATTTTTGAATACAGGAGTTATAAAGCTGTCACGCCATTTCTCAGGGAAAGTTTGTAATTTTAAAGACCAATTAAATAATATACACAAAGGTCTAGACAAACTATAAACACATCTTTTTAGGAAATAGGTAGGAACATTATCAGGACCATAACTCAGTTTGTCCTTAAGACCAAATATAGATTCAAAAACCTCAGACAGGGTGAACTGGATAAAAAGCATGTCGACAGAATTTGTTACTGGAAAATTAAAGTTACTGAGATCAACCTCATCAGAGTGATAAACACTAGGAAAATAGGTAGAAAATAAGTTTGAAATATCATTTAAATGCATAGCATTTGTGATACCATGACTTTTATTAAGGGAGTTAATATGATTCCAAAATTGTGTGGTGTCAGATTGAATTGACTCATTTAAGGTAGCAATGTAAGATCTATAGCATTGCTCAGTATAAACTTTACATTGAGTACGTAGGTTAGCAAACAGGATATAATCTTTAGCTAAGTTAGTACTTTTGAATTTAGCATGAGCAGTCTTTTTTGATAGAACAAGATTCCTTAATTCTGTGGAAAACCAACGAGGAAACCTGGTTTATATATTTTTTTTGGTACATAGAGTGAGATTGCATATAAAACTACTTCATAAAAGATATTTACTGAATTATCGATGTCTGAATCATCAAAAATACTAATTCAGTCCACTAAAGAAAAATAATCATTCAAACTTACAAAATTAGCATTTTTAAAATCAAAATAAGTTGTACTATAATCCAACCTTTTAATCCTATCACTAACCCTAATATCGCAAATTGTTGCTAAGTGGTGAAAGTTGTTCGGAGCAAGAGTGTCTAATCTTGCACTCGTCAATACTGTTAAAAATCAGATCCAGAAATACACCATGATTGTTTGGAATAATGTTAGATTGTCGCATATTTAGATAAGAAAATGATTCACAAACTATTTTTGCTGGATAAGTCGGTGCGTACTCAACTAACAGACCTTCTTCAATTGAGTAATTCCAAGTGGCTAAGGGTAAATTGTAATCTCCAAATAGAAATACAGGTATATTGGGAAAATTGTCCTTAATACTTTCAACTGCTGAGCAATGGGCACAATGGACTTCTTCTGAAGAATTAGGAGGAATGTAAACACAACCCAAAATATTAGATAGCTCACCATAATCCACTTGAACAAAAATGTGCTCCACATTTAAGATATCGGTCTTGAGTTGTTTGGCTTTAAATTTATTGTGTACTAACATTAATACTCCACCACCACGTTGTTTAGTACTAGTACTAAGGAATTGCGATCTAGCCTAAAAATCTGATATTCAGAATTAGCTAATTCATTGTCTGAGTAATGTTGATTTAGCCAAGTCTCAATCAAAATAATGACATCATAATCACATTGCAATATTGCACCACGAAGTTGATCAAGTTTAGTACCAATGCCACCCAGATTCTGAAAATAAATAGATATGGAGGTTAATGTGTTCGGTTTTTTGATAGTGGCTTTTTGGTAATTGATGGAGAACCATTTATGAATTTAATAATTAAATCAGTCTCTCCTTCTTGTTCTCTGCCACGTAGCTCAGATAGAACAGCTTTGAACTGTTCTTGCTAAAGCTTTGTTTTATCATAGCCTATTGTTATGTTACCATCAAGTCTATTTCGCCTTTTCATAGCATTCTTTACTAAATTTGAGTGTTTAGTTACCACTTTAATTGGCCTGTTCCTTCCTTCGGAAGCCTGCCCTACTCGTAAGGCCTTTAAAACATCATCCTGTGCGATGCCAACATTTTTTAAGATGGAGGCGAGTATAACATTGTCATTATTACATTGTCACAGCAGAGGATTTTTTTTGAAATATTGTATTGTTGTTGAAATCGGAATGTCATGTCTTCTTCGCACTTTAACACGTCAACCATTTGTAGAAATAGTAACTCTTGACTGACTGACTTGACTGACTCTGACATAACTCTTACTTCGTGAGCCATGGATATAGAAAGAAAACTTTTTTTTTCTATTTGTAATTAGATTTTTTGTAATTTGATTTAGAAGTTTCGTTCTATCCGCCTGAGCACTAATCCATGATGAGCTCTTCTAATAGGATTTTGTAAGCTTCTAACTTTTGTTACACGATTAACAATGTTTGAATGTGTAACAAATCGATCCTGTGCGATAGGATAGACTTGACCAGAATGTCGGGATAATGTGAGATTACCATCCTAAGATCTTACTGATTGATGATTAACCAACGTGAAAATAGCGTGTATTTATTTCTTGATGATTTCCTTCCATTGACAAAGTGACTCAAACAGTTTGTGCTTGAGCTTTACTTAAATGGTTTAAGACTGGTCACTTTTAACTGTTTTTGTTGCTAATATTCAAAATTTAATAATTTCTTAGAAATACTGTACTATATATAGTCCTACCAAACATAGGTGCTTTGACAGGTGCCCCAAATAAAAAAAGTGTGGCGTCGACTATAACTGTGGTTCCAGATATTTAAGAAAGAATCGCATTTTACAGGCATAAAGAAATATACATAAATACCCAGAGCGATGAAAGATATTGCAGAATCTTTGGGAACTATTATGTGTTCGGAAAGGCAGAAGTTACATACATAAACGTGATCGTAAACATTGCCTATGCGATATGTTAAATACGTTTTAATTTTATTCAAAAAACAACATTTTTGCTGAAAATATAATTAATATATTAGATCTTCAAATCACAAGTTTTAAACCAAATTCTCAAATTAAAAATAATACATTCATAAAAAGAAAACTCGACGATATCTCCACCTGCAAATCAGAATGAGAGAGAGAATGCGATCCTCCCATAACATAACCTTCTGAAAAGCGCGACCTGATAATTGAAGACATATGATTATAATAAATAGCCCAAGCGTATACATTATAGTATAATTATAAGAGCGGTTATATTTAGAAGTAAAGAAAATGAAGAGGCTGATTGATCGGTATCTAAAATAAAGTATCTTGGTTAAAAGGCTACTACATGCGTAATAATATGCCTACTATAAGCATACTACTATGCCTACTTTTTTTTTATAGGCTAGCAAATCCACGAACCTGGCCCTACACCACTTCGTCATAAAGGTGCTCTGGAAAATGGCGAGGCTTGTCTTGGTACATTTGCAGATGTTGTAAAAGCGGTTGATAACACTCATTTTACGCCCTACGTGGTTAGAAGGACAGATAAAGAGAGCATAGGTCCTTGCTTTCGCAGCGCAACATATCTGCCGAGCTTAATATTGAGGTTGTTAAAATGATGGCGGCTAGAGAATTGTCTACTATGTAGTGATAAGTGATCTACAGCCTAGTTATTGATCTTAACAGGGCGGGCTTGTACATGTAGACCTATGCTGACGACTTGGTAGTACTTCCCAAGTAACAATTTGCAGTCACTTAAGTTGAGATTACTCTTATCTTTACTAGTTGCAACGTTGTTTTCAGTGCAAAATTTAGTTGGTTTGGCAACGATGTTTATTTTCATCCAAATTTCGACGTTTTGCACCTGTTGTAAAACTCTGCTGTTTTTACACCGTATTTTCTTTTACTATAGATGGTAGCCGTAGTAATTTACACTTAAAATAACGACGTGCAGACGTGTACAATTTTTCGTATCAAAAACCCAGTAAGAACAACGTTACTTCATCGTTAGCGAATAGGTATTACATTGCCTGATCGTCTATGTTAAGCATTTTTCGCTGTAGAGGGAGCTTTTTGACATGTTAAGAGTTTTAGGAAGAAGATGAAAAACAAAGGTAAAGAGGATAAGAGGAAGAAAAAATATTCAATTCAACATAACCTACTTAATTTTTATTTTTATAATTCATTTTTTGCTTGGAATTATTGGGATTTATTATTTTCGTTTTGCTTTAAAAAATGAAGAGATATAAAGACTTTAAATACTCTGCAACTTACTACAGACGCAAAAAAAACTTACAATGGAAGCAAAAATGCCTACAACTAGCTTACCTGAAGTTGATATGGATTATGTAGAATCAATGGAAGTGGCGGAAGATAGTGAAAAGGTTTGTATTAAATTTTACATATTTAAAGATTGAAATACTGGGTTTATTTTTTGTAAATGGTTTCCCTTATGGTTCCTATATCCTACTTTATAGCCTTTCTTTGCACAAGAGACTAACCAGTTTGAAAACAATGGTAAATTTTCGAAATTTTTATTTTTTAGGATTTATATAGCGGCAGCAGCAATGAGAACTCAGAATGTAATGTTAACATTACATTCTGAGTTTATATTTTTCGAAAAGCTTATGAATTTTTTTGTAAAAGTTAAAGTTTTTGTTTATTAAAGTTTGTAAAAAAACGTGCTGCATACGCGCAACAAACTGTAAACAATAATTGAAATATTAAAATTTTAGATTAGGCCCACCGTTCTTCCTCATGCTTCAGACCAACTAGGGACAACGACAGCGAGTTTCTTATGTTACCAATAAAAAAAATTACTTATTATTATTTTTTTGGAATCCCCTATAAATTCAGGGCGCGCGTGTAATTTAGGGCTAAAATAACATCTTTTTACGGTAAACTATGTTCCGTTTATAAATTAAGTGCTTGTAAATCTTTCAAAACGGGTATTTTACCCGTATACTACATATCATAACTACATACAAAACAAATATTAATAAGGACTATTCAAAGGATGGATTAAAAAGGTTGTATTTTTGGAATAGCGGCCTACTGGAGTTATATATTGTTAAAAAAGTAATTAATTTTTCTGTCATTATGGCGTCCATCTGTCCAAAAATCAGTAACTCTAAAATAGTTGCAAAAGCGTTTATAAAGTTAACGGGTAGTCACTGCGCAACGTTGAGACAATCAAAAAAATCTCTTTCAAAGTGATGGTGTAAAATGGGGTTGTCTCTACGGTTAAGACAACGTAACAATGCAACGTTGCATTGCATTTTGCAACGTTGTCGCGTCGAAAATCGCTAATTGGGTTGGTAGCTCCAAAAAGACGACGCCATAAGGCAGAGCCCAATGATGATATATACTGAACAGGTGCCTCTCGCAAGGCTAAGGATTAACGCCAAAAAATCATGGTTCCTTCTCTTTACAAGCAGACATACCGCACATCATCTATTGTTTCTCTGGCATACGTACAGCCAATAGACTCTAGGATAGTTCGATTTCTATTAATAACATTGAATTCGAAATTCTTATGAACGATTACGCATACATAAGAATCAAGCATTTACGCCCTTTGGGCCTGCAAGAAGGCTTTCAGGATTATCTGGGGATTGGAAAAAGACTAATGCTTTAGATATCCAAGCTTCACGGAATCTATGCGTACCACCCCTACTAAAGCCTTGAAACTCTGTTAAACTTTTGTGCGTGAACCTTCTAGTGCTGTTTGAAGTAATTGTTATGCAAGCTTACTGCATACTGGCTACATGTCCTTAGTGAACTATGGGTACGCGATAGAGGCTTGCGAGAATTTCGTCGCAGGTCATAAAGAAATGTCTTGTCCTTTTAATCGGTAGCGACTTTTTGACATCTGTGATAGTAAACTATAAATTTTTCGCAATCCACATAAGAGTGCAAACCTACATGAGATTCTAAATAGACCTACATTTCTAAATAGGAGTTGTTGTATTTAATGACAGCAACCATCTGGAACACGGGCGACTCCAGAATTAATAACATACCTGTAGGCTTTTGTGGCGAGGCTCCACATACTGCGAAGGTCTGCTTGCTTTAGGAGTATGCCACTGCCTGCCTGGCTCAAATATTTGCTAGGTTTAAATGCAGATAAAACATTTTAGAATGCGAATAGCGGAACACAATCGTATCAGTTTGCAGTCTTTTAACCGGACACTGGTATTTAAGACGCCATCTAATGGGGAAGGTCTAATGGGGAAGTGTCCAGCACTTACACCATGCGCTCTAGGTTTATATATTTAGGCAAACACTTATAGTTTCTTCAGTGACATAAAATTCGCATCTCATTGAACTCTCTCTTTAAGGCTCTTTTACTTCTGGTAAGTTTTGGATGAGCACGATGTGTTCTCCTAAAATGCTACTAGATCCTTACAAAAGTCTGTTAACGCCTCTCATTACATTGTAAAAGGATTTGTTAAATTTGCTGAGGTGCTTTAACTGAATATATTGGAAAATATCTTAAAAAACTTTCTAAATTGGCAATAAACATTTAGTTACTTTACTTTTTCTTAAGGTATTAAAAAAAGTGAAAATATATTTTTATTTTGAACACGAATTGTACAATTTCAAAATAAGATTTTCAGATCTTCAGATATATTGCTAAATTCTTATTCATGCTATACTCTAAGTAGAAGTTGGCAGGTTAGATCGACGAATCGTTAGAAACTGGGACATTCCGAAATAACTTTTTCCAAAACAACAAGTTTCCCATGGTAAGTTTGCTATCAAAACAGACTTTCTAAATTAGCATTTCAAATGAAATCAAAATAATCACAGACCTGAACGTTATCATAATATTTTGTTACGAAAGACCCTATAGTTAATATATGTATTACATAAAGTACAGTTTGCTTAAGAGCGAAAGAATTTTTTAATGAGCATTTTCAAATTTTTCTTCTTCTATGTGGTGAAATTAAAAGTGAAAATATTTTTTAAGTTCTAAAAATTAAATTTTAACATTTTAGAAACTTTGGACTTGAAATGTAACATTTTTATTTTTCATGATACAATTTTTGTTTAATATTGCATTAAATGGGTTTATAAATATAACTTAATTTTATTTACTCTATTTTAGAAGACTATATTAATCCAAATAGTATGCTTAGTATTAATTATTTAATTTTTTAGATCCCAAATATCAAGTGTGATTCGTTAACGTTTGAAGTCCACAATCTTTTTCACAGAATTGGTGGTTTATAAATAAATTCACGAAATTTAAAGCATTTTTTTGTAAGTTTCCCTTATATTTTTAAAGTTTGCAAAATTTTTGATATTTAATCCTTATGCTTCATGTAGAGAAACTTTAGATATTATTTTCTATACCGAAATCATTTAAGTTTTAGTTTTCTCCTGACTTGTTCTCTCTTTACTTTCTTTATTATAAATTTGATCTAAGGCAAATAATGTCATAAATTTCTCTAAAAGTTCTCCAAGTTCCTTCGCTCACGTCTTTTTTTTATTAGGGGAAGAATCGACGCTTTTTTTTATTTAATGTGATGACCCAATCGTTCTGATGACCGCCATCGGCATATTCGTCTTGGCGACCCTTTTGCCTTCTCTTTGAACCTTGCCACTTTATGCTTTCCAACAAGATTATCCAGCTATACAGGATATGCCAAAATTCGGTGCAAATATTTTAAAAGCGTGTTGTTTGTGAGACTTTTTATTCAATAAGCATGTGTCCAAAAATGCTTACCCTCAAGAGCTACAGCCTGCGCAAATTTCTTGAAGAAAACCGATTATTTGGAACACTGACTATTAGAGTTACGACAGTTATATTTTAAAAATTTGCGTCGTTTGCAAAAAATAGTTTTTTTTAATTGCTCTTGACTTATTTCGTCCCAAAAATGGTGTACACCCAGATTCAGCGGGAGAATAACTTTTATGATTGTCCATATCATAGGTTTGTGATAAGAATTTTGGAAATCTAGATCAGCCACAAAAAACATCTAAAATTAACGTTTCTCCCATTTTTTCGATATCGATTGGAATTGTATTGAAAACGGACATTGAAAAAGCACCCAAAAAACGGAGACTTTCATATTTTCAGGAGATTTGACACACAACTGTAATGAAGATTTCAAATAATCGATAAATTTTCATCAATTAATTTGCGCTGGCCATAGCTCTGACGGAGATCATTTTAGAACACATGTTCCACAGTTTGTTTTTCATTAGTCTTTTACTCTTATGAAAATTAATTTTCTTTATTTTATTTTACGCTATTTAAGTAGTAGCTAAGATTGATCACAACGAACATGTATCATTCTCATTTATTATTCTTAACACTTGAATTGAGATGTGACTACTCCTCGATATATAGATGGCGCTAAGAAAGTGAAGTTACCTCCAGAAGACTATACCGACTGTCAAGTATCTTTTATCTCATATAAAATGCAGTAATTTTTCGTAGTTCTTTATCTTCTACAATTTTGCAGACTGTTTTTTTTGCCAGCAGGAAAACTTACGTTCATTAATCAAATTTTGCGCAAAATCATAACAAAATTGATTTGTTCTCATATTTCGCAAAATTTTTCCAGGTGTTTAGTTCAGTGTGGTGTGCTGTGTTTAGTTTTTATTTAGGTGTGTTTATATTAGGTGTGTGATTATGAAGAACTGACCAGTTTTGATCATATAGTGGTGTAGTCTTTAGTAATATAATACAATACAAGACAATATGGCAAAATAAGGTAATATTTTATTTCCAGAATTTTTCAAAGACAAATGGAAAATTTATTATTATTGCCTATTTTGGTTATTGATTATTCCATTTAAAATATTTTCTAAGGAAGATTAGTACCTAGTGAATTGAGTATTGGGTAATTCTTGTAATTTTATTACCTTTATACATTTACTATACTCTTTTGTAACATCTGTATAAATTCTGCTTTGCAAACTTTTCGCTTCATACAACAACGTTCCTAATTAAATTAACTTCTGGGCGATTCTGCTGTAGACGATTTTTGACAAAGAATTCTAAATCGCAGTAAATGATATTTTTTTAATGTCAATGCAAAGAAGAAAGTCTATATTTTCTAATAAAACTACTTTTTCGGACTATTTATTTCATATTTCAATTTTTTGCTCGTTAAGAAACACTTACATTCGGGTTTGATGCAAACCGGAAAATGTGTACGTGGCAACATCGCGTGAAACAGCTGTTACTGACAGTTTGAGGTTATATTTTATTAGTCGATATTGTGGTGTTTACATTCGTTTATTCGTTCGTGCAAAGGCCAATAAGTACTTGTTATTACCTTTTAACTATTATTGACAACAAAAAGCTTGATATTGATAGCTTGTTGCACCCGCCCTTTAAAAGATATACAAGTTTAAATTTCTCAAAGAAGTAATTTGCTAACGTTGTAACACTTTATTAATAGTAAGAAGAAACCAGAGGGAAATTTTAATCAATCGTAAGTAGGTTTATATTCTAATTTGATTTTAAGTAAACGTTGACTCAATTTGGTTGCACCCGCGATGGCGATTTTACGATCGCGGGTGCAACCTATTTAACTATAAATATTATCGCATATCATTTAATATATTTTATAATAAAGTAACCAGGCAACCTGATTAAGAGGAAAATAATAACTTAAACCTTGGTGAAAGTTAATATTTTGCTCTTTTTTTATAGAAAAAATGGATAAGAGGTCAGAAGAACCACAGAAAGAAACTGCTTCGCAGAAATATAGGAGAGAATTAAAAGAAAATGCTGAACTTCATGCAGACCATCTTTGAAGAGAAAGGGCTCGTGATTCGAATCGAAGAGAAGCAATGAAAAGAAAAATGGAGACAGATGAAGATTTGAAGTTGTTGGCTAGAATCAGATCTAGAGAAAGAATGCAGGCGACTAGAAAGCGTCGTAAAGAAGAAAAAAATAAAAAAACAGGTGCTAGCTACAGTAGTCCTCGCACATTGGGAAAAGCAGTAGCAAAAGTGAGGCGTAATCTACCAGCAAGCCCAAATAAAGCAGCGCAAGTTGTAAAAAAAATAGCTGCTAAATACCAACTTGCTGTATCTGAAAACAATGACTTCGCTAAAAAGCCTTGGAAACTGACAGATGAAGTCAAGAAAAAGATTTGTGATTTTTTTGGCAGGGACGATATGAGCAGACAAATGCCTGGAATAAAAGATGTAAAATCCATAAAGTCAAATTCGGGAACAAAGTTGAGAATCCAGAAAAGAACAATGGTTATGAGCATCCGAGAGGCCTTTGAACTTTTTAAAACCACTTACCCGGACACATCGATTGGTAAAACTCTTTTTTACAAAGAAAGACCGGCTCACATTCTGCCTATCAACGATACGCCTCATAATGTATGTGTATGTACACCACACTCAAATTATATTAACCTTCTTCTCGCAATTTGAAAATATGCAACAGACTTCCCAAAAGCAGACCGAGAACTGCTGAACCAGGTATCATGTAGTGTGGATAATGAAGATTGCATGTCCAACAGTTGCGATGTTTGCAAGGAATCAAACATTTGGGATATTACCGTAGATTCAAATCCTAGTGTTAATTGGAAAGCATGGAATTTTCTGCACCAGAGACCAAAACAGATCGTAGTTAGCAAACCTTTTGATGCAGCGCTAGATGAACTACGTGATAACACCGCTAAATTCAAGCTGCATTTTTTCATTAAAAATGTTCAGTCCGAGTATTTTCAAAATGCAAAACAAAACCTAAGCAGCGAGAAAGCCGTTATACAAATAGACTTTGCCGAGAACTATGGGCTTGTCAGTCAAGACGAAATACAATCAGCACATTGGACTCATGGGCAAGTTACGCTTTTTACGTGCTGTATTTGGACTTTCGACAAACTTCATTCCGTGGTCATAGAAAGTGATGAATTAAACCATAGTAAATACACAGTGTATCTCTTTCTACAGAAAATTTTTGAGTACATCAAGTCAATTAACGACAATATTAAATCTATATATATCTTCAGCGATAATTGCGCATTCAAGAATTGGTATGTAATGGCAAGCTTAAATACACTCAAAGTAGAACATGGATTCACTCACCTCGAATGGAACTTTTTTGCTGCCTCACATGGCAAAGGTGCTGTCGATGGAATCGGGGGAAGTGTCAAAAGATCAGTATGGATTGCTGTGAAGTCCCGAAGAGCTATCGTAAACAGTGCCCAAGAATTCTATGACCTTGCGCGCAGTCTCTCTACCAACATTTATTTTATATTTGTATCTAAGGAACAAGTTGAAGCTAAAAAGGCTATATTAGATAAGAGTTGGGAAGGGCTGAAGAATATACCAGGCATTCAATCAAAACATTTCTTCAAATCTAAAGAGGGCAACAGCATAACTGTGTCGCGAACTTCTCAGTCTCTTGTCCAGGACACACTGGTTTTAAAAGCTGTCTCAGAACGGGAAAGTGATTTGGAGGATGAAGATTTAGAGCCTACACTTCTACTTTCAGCAGACAAAGAAACTCTGTGCTCTGATGTTTCTGCCACTGCTACAGAAAGTTATTGGGACGATAAAGATTTAGAACCTCTCATACGTTTGGTTCCCGACAAAAAATTGTGTCCTAATGTATCTGTGCTTTCAGCATCTGATCAGACAACATGCTTCACACCACATAGGACAAAACTCAGCGTTTCCGATGTTTATAGTGAGTCCGATGAGGAATCTTGGGAAGATGAACCTCCGACCACGTCTGTTGCCTCGAGATTACCAGCAGAAACATTTCCTGAAAGTACGAGTAGTGCTGTCACTGGTCTCTTATCAAAAGACATTTGCGCTGGTTCGTATATACTGGTACAGCTGCCTTGTAAGTCTGGCAAAAATGTTATACAATATCGCTATGTGGGTGTGTGCCAGAGCGATATAGATGAAGATGGAGACGTTAGAGTACAATTTCTGAAGAACTAAGTTTATAAGACGAATATTTATATTTTATTTAATGTTTTGCTATAATTTGTTGTCAAAATATAGTAATACATCTTATGAATATTTTTTGTTTAATTTCTGAAACCCAGATCTATGTACCTAATAAGAAATGTATGGGTCTTTCAGAAATTATTTGCGTACTGCAAATAGAAAAAAATTATAGATAAAGAATGGAGACAAAAATAGTCCCAATTTAAAGCTTTTTCTATCTGAGCACTATAGTTTCCAGATAAACCATACATTTCCCACTAATTTTAAAAGCCCGATATAGTAAAGCAAAATTCAAGTTTTGCGCCACAATGATATGGTGAATTTCCCGCTGTAATAATGTCACAAAGTCATTTTCGTTTCGGTTAGTACTATTCTCTGATATGCAGAGAGTGTTTTATTGGCTCCTATGGGAATTTCCCATCTAGAAAATATTAATGTATGAATTTATTAAAGGACAATTACATGAGCGGTTATGTTTACATTTTAGTTAAAGGAAATATAAAACCTGTATCTATCAAAGTCAAACTAAAGCGCTTACGAGTATTTTTTTCTCTAGTTAGAAGGGGCTATACAATTGCCTATATTAAAGGTAATAACAGGATTGCATCTCGCAACTTATAGATGACCTATTTTATTGTCTTTAAAATTTGAATCGCAGAAAAAATTCAACTCTAACTTTAATTCATTTAATTTTAATTATTTTTCTTTTTAGGCATAATAGGAGATCAAGAACTGATAAAATACAACAAAGCGAACAACGACTCTCTAGAATCGCACTTTTGGTATCAATTTTACTTTCCGGGAAATAAACTTGATCATTTGGTACCAGTTTATATTTTAAACTTAATTTTCACTTACAATGGCATATTATACAACAGTATAACCCATATGGTCGTGGTGACTCTTTTCGTTTTTGCTGCTTCGCAACTCCGTGTACTGAAGATACGTATCAGCAAATATGGGCAGGGCAGAGATATGAATGATGAGCAGAAAAAAGTGGTTTTGAAGCAGCTTATCGCTAAGCATTTATATTTAATTGGGTAAACACATATTTATATCAATTTTCCTTTTTTTCTTGTTATGTTATAGGAATAATTATTTGCTTGTGGACAGCAAAATATAAAAAATAGAGTGTATTTTAGGTAAATCGCCTGCTTTTAAATGAAGATTTTAAAAATATTTTTTTTCACTGCAAGGAATTTTCAAAGTTGAATCATTTATTTTAACTGCTTATACGACTAAAAGTCAAAAGAAGTTGATATTCCAAAAATCACCGATATAAGAGTTGCATAATAAAATAGATAGTAAAACAAAAGAAATTTGCGAAAATAGGAATGTGAATAAACACATTTTTTAATATTCTCGGCAAACTCCGAGTAAATTCCATTTTTTGTTCAAGTACACTTATCGTGAATAAAAATGTATATTACTGTATGCTTTTCAGTACGAATCTCTCATTTGATCAGTCGTATAAGTCTCTTAATAGTGAGTATTTAATTTGTCTAATTTTTTTTTTCGAAAAATAGTAAAGTGTGGTTGACAAAAACAATATTATCCTTATCATTATCAACAGGTGTAAGCGTTCCAACCTGAAAATCATCCTAACATTTGTATGCTGTCAGTTGCTTTTAGACCGATATGGCAAAAATGAAGAATTAACGTAATTGATTTTGGCCATATTAACACGACATAGAGTGCAAAATTTCCATAACAATCATTTTTGTGTAATAGAGAATTTGCATGCTATAAAAAGATCTAGTTTTCAACATTTTCATTAAATATTTGGGCTGACGTAGTAAATGGCATGCCTATTGAACCCCTAATACTTTTTTCCACCTCGACGACGAAATTTATTTAGATTTTCTTCGATACAATCTGCCACAAATATTATAAGTTGTCCCTCAAATGAGATATCATCTATACTTTGTTTTTTCTTTTTAAAAGTATATATAAAATATTGTACACGCAATATTTTGCCTAAAAAAATATCGATTGACAAAAAATACAAGTACCAATTTTATTTTTTAAATTAAATTTTTTTATATACCCTCTTAAAGAAATTAATTTCCACTTAATTTGGGTAAAAACAGCCTATAAAACTTATTAATGTTTATTTTTAGATTTATAAAAAACCTGAACAATCGCACAAAGTACATTTTACTAATGGAGTATCTTTTGAGTTCCGTGGATTTATCTTCTGTGGCTGTAAATTTGGCAAAGGTAACTTATGTCACTTTCCTACATGACATGAACTTTTCTTATTTACAGGATGTCCCATTTTGGGTACTTTTACGGAGTATCTCCTTTATTTTTAACGTTAACGGAATGCGGTTCTCGCGACAGTCTGCTACTTTTTTGTGAAACTAAAGATTCCGTTAACAAAATATTCATAGTTTTTAAGATATAGGGCATTTTTGAAAATATTTTCTTTTGGGATTCCCTCATAGCTCCATTATCCTTTAATTTATCGAAAAGGTAAAATAAATTTCGTATAGATCTTTTTCCGTAGAAACCTACTATATTTTATTAAAGCACGTTTTAAATATTTAACAGTAAGTTTCTAACTACAGTTTTATCGTATTAACTAACAATAAAACAGACACAACTTTATTAAAAAAAAGAAAAAAACAATTTTTAAAGGTGATGTTCAAAATTACGTGCATTTTCTTTAACGCAAAATTGGCACAACGTTGTAATTCTTTAAATAGCAATAAAAAGAATCATTGGTCTCCTTCGCAGATTTTGAAAGGTTAAATGAATTTTTTGCCTCGAAGTTCTGCCGTCATATCTTGTTTTAAGTAGTTAATCTTGTATATATCTCCAGAAAAAAATCCAAAATTGAGTGATCTTGAGTGATCCGTGCAGAACATCTAGCAGGTCCTTTGGTACCTATCCATCTTTCACGAAAGTTATTATCAAGAAACGCCCTTAAGAGCCTAGAGTTGACTTGGTGCATCATCTTGATGCAATTAAACAGCATTATTATATTAAGCTAATGAAATATTTTGGAGTGGTTCTGGAATAACTTTCTTAAGGATTTCTAGCCTATTGCTATAGGATCTCGTTCAAAAATCCTATAAACTATTTTTCTGCCAAACTAAAACATGACACTCCCAACTCCGAAGCGTCCCTGTTGTGTATTCTTAAATATTAAATGCGCATTTTCTGGATATCAGTTTCTGGTATTTTAACAATTCAAAATGTCCGCATTTGAAAAAGGCATTCGTCTGATAAGATAAAAAGTCTTGCAAATAAATTCATAGCATCGACTTGCTGCAAATACCACTGGCAAAATAGTTTCATATGGTTACACTATATGAAATTTGTATGGATAAAACATGGATATATTTTTTTCAAGATCCATTGAGCATCAGTTTTTGGTACACCAATTTTTATCTCTTCTTCTCCTGTTTTCTTTGTTATACTTACATTTTAGGATCCGGGTGAACAAAGGATCCGTTCTATTAAACTAAATTTGCTTTTAAAGCAAACAAATATCTCTAAAAACGGTTCAATAACAATTCTTTGGTAATCTACCAAGCCAAACTTATATAATGATATTATAGACTATCATAGCCATAATAAATAGCTTACTTAGCTTCGGAAATATAATTATAAAGAAGCTTCGGTCTTTCAAATTTTCATTACTCTTCATTTTTATACGCTGCAATTATTCGAAGAACTTGATAAATATGAATTAAATAAAAAATCCGACGTAACGAAAATAAACTGGTTCTGTCTGTTTTATTTCTCATGATGCATTACTGTCAAATTATGCATTTAATTTTAGAAAATTGTAATTTTTTTGCCTGTTAACGGCAATTTTAGTTTAACGAAAAAGTAGCACACTATCGCGAAAATCGCATCCCATTACTTATATTTGAGATACCTCGCAAAAATACCCAAAACGGGAAGCCCTGTATAGAGAGTTGGTAGGTAAGTAATTTAGTTTAACCCTATTTTACTTATTTCTATTTTAATATAAACTCTTATGGTTTTGGTATATTATACTAGAATATACAGGTTCGGGAATCGTTAGCTACGCCTAGATAAGTGCTTAAAGGTGAAATATGGCAACGCGCTCGCATGCATTTCGTGCGCTCTGCTACTCGCCTGGTACGTCTTTGTTTTTCAGTACGACATTAGTAACATCTACATTTAATAGGAATAGCTGTATTAAAATATTATGCAACAGTTTAGGCATTTCTAAAATATTTTTCTCTAGCAGGCTTTTTATATATAACCCATGTATAACCCACATAGAATCGCGTATTGTATATTGAAAATTAAAGCGTTATTCTAAGAATAATAAAAACTCTGATAAAAGCAGAAAAATGTACTATTAAAAATAAACTTAAGAAAAAAATTAATTCTTTAACTAAAGGTTTAAACAGAGCTGCTTCTTTGGCTAACCAATAGTTAGTTAGTTAACCTAGTTAACTCATCATAAAAGTCATTTCGTACTTTCATTCTTCTTCAAAGAGTTTCTGATGAAACGGAATAGACACATTTATCAATTTTTTCTCCCAACTTCTTTAAATTTATTAGCCTATTAAATTTGTGTTTGCAAATAGTCTCCTTCAAATAATCCCAAAAATAAGTTGGACCTTTGGGTACACATCTAGAGATCTAGCACTTCTAGCAGGTTATTTAATATCGCCAGTTCCACCAATAAAAAACACTAAGAAAAAGAGGCTTAAGAAAAACTTGGTTTTGCGGCAATTCAAGGTATTTTTAGGCATTTAGTGCCAAACTTTCAATTTTTGAGGAGACTGAGTACGGAATTGAACACGTCTTAATAGGCTCATTTTCTCGAGAACAACGGAATATCGAACAACGGAAATATTGGGTTTCTTATATTCTCTGGAAAAGGAGATTAATCTGAAATTAAAATATTTCATTCTTCCATCATGGTTTCACAAAATTTCAATCTTCACCACTGAGCTTCGAAAATATCTCCCGAGTTTTGGAATATTTCAAACCTTGGTGCCCATTGTTGTCTAAATACTAATAAAAGTGTGTAAATATTCCATACCCAGTTCCTCTCCAACACTTCCACCTGATTCTATTAAATTCGCTTCCAGGGTACTACAAACCATTTCTTCCAGTCGTTCTTGCTCCTGTATCCTTTTGATATAATGTTCAATCATTATCAATAAATATAACTATCGAAATAATTTCAACTATTACCACGGTTATTATTCTTATTATTATTGCTCTACCGTCACTTAGCCTTCTTTACATTTCAGGTGACATCTCAAACCGTTTATTCAAACTTAATGTTTTAGAGCAGTTGAACTTAAAATTACTTAATGCAGTTAAAAAATTAATGCACTAAATAGAAAATTATATGCATTTGAAAGTTTAGTATAATTCAAAAATGAAAAAACCATTTTTAACAGTTTTAGTTTTAATCTTCTCGAAGATGTTAACGAAACATCAAATAACAAAGTTAATGAAATCCGTGTCGAAAATGAAAGAGTTTTGGTTAGTGGTAAAAATGTTTTGTGATTTGAGTCTCACACTAAAGGTTCCTATTAAAGCCTATAGGACAACTATGAAGGCTATTGGCAACTGATACTGATTAAAAAATCTAGAATTTGACGCATATATGTATAATTCTAAGAAAATAATTTATAAAAAAATCGTCTAATTGGAGCATTCAATTGTACCAAATTTGAAAAAAAAATTCAGCTGACGTTATCCATTGATGACTTGTTCCATCTTGAGGAGTTAAAATTAACGGTACTTCTGGTTATTTCAATGAAACAAATTTCAATTACAATTGCACCGGATTATTTTATGGACAATGCTCAGAAGTTTGTGTAGGAAATAATTTAATTATAACAAAAGAATTATTTTTTGATCTCTTTTTAAAAATTTAGGTTAATAGGTTATTCGAATAACATCCAACATCTTCTAGTGTAGCATGCATGACAATCTGAAAGACAAAAAGATTCAAAATTGAAAATCACCTTTGAATTGTTATTCGCAAGAAATTGGTCTTTTTTCAAATGTAATTAAAAACAAATTCTTACATTGTCCTGCTAAATTGCCTCCATAAAACGATGAAATAATTTGAATTCTTACGGAAGGAGTATAAATAACCATAAAAAGTTGAGAAAAAACTAATAGCGATTTAAAATCAACAGTACAGCGTGCAGTCACACAATAAAATGAAGCAAGCTGTTAGTATTATTGCTGTTATGTAAATTAATTAAAATATTTAAACAGCAAATACCTATCAGAGGATTAAAGGCGGCCGCTTATCGATGAAAGGAAGCAGTGTTGAGATTTATTTTGCTGTGTGAAAATTATTCTGGATAATCATAGAATGTAAAAATGTGTAATGTTTAATTCCCCAACCTGTATACTAGTTTCACTAATACACCAATATAAACTTTAAGCAAAAACGTGTTTTTTGTTAGTATTTTAATGGGACTTATTACGTCAATAACTTCTAGATACAAAGTGTTCTTTCTTATCCAAAGATATTGAACTAGACTAAGGTTTTAGCATTAAATAATTATAATTACTTAATTTTCATTTGGCAAATCACCTTCCAAATATCCTGTACATTTTTAATATTTTTTAGGAAACAACCATACAGACTATTTGGCATTTTATTTTTTTCTTATTGCTGTTCTTGCAAATAATGATCATGGCCTGGACTACGAATGAGGTTAAACTTCAGGTACTTTTAAGTGAAATCGAAGCAATATTTTTTTAAAAGCTTTATTTTAGAGCGTGGCAATCGCAGACGGAATTTATAATAGCGATTGGTACACGTTAAATAAGGAAAATGCCAAACTTATTCACATAATGATTCTGAGGGCACAAAGACCATTAGTCTTGACCATCGGGCCATTTGGTCCGATGACGACTGAAACTGGAGTCAAAGTAAATAGTTTATTTGCTATACATATATGACTATCCCTATTACTATCTGAACTTTAGAATTTTTGTAACTGTTATTCCGTAATTATTAAATTATGCACATCGCTTAAAATAATTCTTAGTCTGCTTTCCTATTTTAAGTAGTATAGAGGGTATTAAAATGTAAATGGAAATACTCTATTTTTTTTAAACTAATGTTATTCCATAGGGTATCTCATATTTTAATGTAGATTTATTTTTTTTTTTAGATTTTAAAAGTGGCTTACTCCTACGTCAGCATAATGAAGCAATAATTATCAATATTCAAAATATTCGCTTAAACACAGCATGGCTATAGAATTTTTTTAAAATGGGTTGAAAGTACCATTGTCTAGCACATCAGGAGTGAATTTTTATTGTTTAATACATATGAACTTCTGCAGTAGAAAATACAAATACACCTGCATTTAATTGAAATATACTATACAACCTTAATAGTACTTAAATTATTTATTATTTTTTAACCATATTAATACAATAGTCTAATAATTGTTTTTAAGCTTTAAACGCAAAATGCTTCTGTTAAATAAATTCGCCGAACAGTTTTTTATGCTTGCCCAATTAAAAGCTGCTTAAATTAAATAAATAGTTTGAGTGAAAACTGGAATTACTCAAGCGGATCCAATTTAATTAGTTTTAAGAGCAAAGTAGGAAAGCCAATTGAATGAATTCAGTGCTTTAACAATCCTAGTTAGTCTTCTTAGAGAAATATTAAATAGATTTAAATTTCGTCAATTTTTTAATAGAACGCAATTTATATCAAACATTTTTGTAATAATAATAAGCTTTTCGTGAAGTAATGATCCGTTTAAGAATTCATGTCTTTAATCAATTGGGATATACAGGATGGTCAGTCCAGTAAGGTTTAATGCTTATAATGTGAACATTAAAAAAAATCTCGGATCGGTATACTATTGTTTTCAGGAAGACAAATTTACATATAAATTCTATCAGCCAAACTTCAACCCCTTAGCGAAAGCTGCATTTAAGGGATATGTTATAAAACATTTTTTAAATTGAATTATACCGAAATGCCGAGTGTTTGTGGAATCCACGGGATAAAAGTATAAACACCTTTACCAAAAAAGGATTTATGTGGGAAAATATATAATGGGGTTGGCAATGGTGCTAGTGCTGGTATACTTAGAAGAAAAATGATAAGCTTGGCGGCACAGTTTTACAGAGAAAAAAAGAAATATCATTACAGCAACAAGGTTCACATTTGTATGTGCAGCTGTAATTTCTGTCAGACAAAAATGCAGTTTGTCCTTGCACCGAATAAGGCTTTTGTAAAATGTAGATATTCTTTTATGTTTTCATTAAAATAATATTACTTTAATAGTCCTTTTACCATGTACAAGTCCCCTTGGTGATATAAATAAATCTGCGAACTCTTGTTAAATATTTTTAGCTGCACTTCCTGGATTACGAGTCTGCTTCTGTAATCACAATTTTAAGATTGATAATTCATTTATATCCGTTCGATGATTTACTGGTATCTTTATCTTCAGTATTAAATATACCGGATGCAGCATAAGTGTGTTTTGAAAGCTGACTACGGTTAAAAAAATATGCAAACACACAACTGCGGTAATTTTTTTGTTTTTCAGGAGCTAAAGGCAGTGGTTTTCTGAGTATTCTGAATACTACTGATATTGTTCCAAATATATTTTTTAAACTCTTCTGGCCTTCGCGAGATGGTTATTAAATATTCTTACTTATATTGTTTGCACTTGCTACTACATACAACACTGAATTTATATTTTTGTTTTATTAAATAATAAAGCTTAAGACAAGTCAGCAGGTTTGGAGAACAAGCGACTTGTAAATTTTGAAGTTTAAAAACCGAATTCGTACAAAACACCGTAGAACATTTAATTGAATATATATTGTGAGAGGCTATCACTAAAAATATGACTCGCTCATATATACAATGGACTTTCGCCTTTGCCTCAAATACTGTCAATAGTCTCTATACTCAAATACTAGTTCACACGTCAAACTTCAGCGTCGTCAACTTCATTACCGTTATTCAATATATTTTTTGTTGGCAGCACTGAAAATGTTCAGAGTGGCCAACACCAAAAGGATACAACCACTTTAAAAATGGCGGCCGCCATTTGGGTATGGGCCATATGCATTAGCAGTCCAGGTATATTTATTAAGTTCGTGGCACACTTAGACACACCGTAATTAGGTGGTGTGATTAGACAAAACAAAGTAGGTAAATTAAACATAAATCTAGGTTATGTTGTTTTTTGTTTTGTCCTTCCCTCCGAGATATGGCTGTTTATACCCCTTCCGAAGGAGTTCAACTAATTAAATGGTTTTATTGAGGCAATTCGGCAGTACAATGTAGAGATTTGTTTTCAGTGACATTTGAAAATAGACCGATTCCTTGTGCAAAAACGGTTTTAAATGTGGTTACAAATTTTGAGATATATTTTTGACTTCAAGATTGTAAAAAATGCCAGACAAAACGTCAAGAACCACCTGTTGAAGTGGTCCAGGATATAGAACGGCGGGAAGAAATGGTTTGCAGTACCCTAGAACTTGATTCGACACGGTCCACTAGAAGTGTTGGAGAGGAACTGGGAATGAGCAATAAAAATGTTGCTCGTATCTGGAAAAAATATGGGTACAAATGTTTGAAGTATTCAAAAACTCAGGAAATATTTCCTGAAGACCAGTGGCGAAGAAAGGCATTTTGTGAAGCCATGATGGAAAAGGCAAATGAAAAGTACAGTACCTTGCAAGTACCTTGCAAAGTACCTTGAGTTGCTGCAAAACCAAGTTCTTCCTGCCATTCAAATCCTACCTGATGTAGACCTGGGATTGGTTTATTTTCAGCAAGATGGCTGTCTTGCTCATAACGCGGCTAGGGTAAAAGAATTTTTAACAAATACTTTTTCTAATCGTCTTATTAGTGGGAATGGCGATATTAAATGGCCTCCTAGATCTCCAGATTTGTCTCCAAATGACTTTTATCTGTGGGGTTACCTTAAGCAGACCATTTACAAGCATGAATTTAGTAGGGCAACAAATTTAGAGGAGTTGCAAAATAAAAATTGTCGAACGTGCCAATTTACCTGAAACTTTTTTGGAGGTACGAAATAGCTTTTACGATAGGTTAAGTTTTTGTTTAGCGAAAGAAGGCGGTATATTTGAGCTTTTATTTAAAAAATGATATGTTGTTAAGTTTGTTTATTAGAGTTTTATTGCTGATTTTTTGTTATATTTTTATCAGAGTTGATATTATATTTTTTATTAGAATAACGCTTTAATTTTCATTATGGAAAACATAGCATATTAAACATTTTAAGATTACAATTCTATGCGGGTTTTACACATTGTCATGTTTGTCAAACCCGCATTAGAATAAATATTTTAAAAATGCCTGGATTTTCGCGTAATATTTTGGGACTTTTTGTCGCCAAACAACGCAGCTCCCACGAAAGTCAGATGTTTAATAATCCGGTCCTCGGGCCGGCCGGGGCGGTGCTCTGTCGCAGGTACTGGTACACGCGCGTCGTTGCAAAATTTCACCTCTATGCGGTTTCCTAAAAGTAACGAACGAAAACACGATCTGTATACGCTACTCCTTGCTTTCTTCTTCTTTGTCGAAAGTACACCAATCGTTCAGAAACGTTAGATCAAAGATCACTTGACAGTTACACCATTAATCCAGTGGCGAAGCGTGAACTTTTTTTTCGGGTAGACAAACAATAAAAATCGTTAATTAGAAAAAAAATTGTATTCAATATTATTCACTTTAATGAAATAGAGAATGAAAGCGCATGAAATATTAGCTCAAAGAGAAAAATTATGTAGTGATATAAAAAAGAAAAAAATAATTACCACTAGCATAAAAAGTTAGATAGATTAAAATAAATACTACTTACAAAAAAAACACAACTAAAATTCAATTGCCGATAGCGAACAGTCGTTCATAAATAACCACTAAAATTTCTACTAAAAAAACCTTTTCTATACACCCAAAAATTAAAATACTAATTATTAAATTACAAATGCAGATTCATTAAAAAACAAACTGAAGATGTATTGCGGCCAACCAGATCAAGCGTGTCCATAAACAATAACCCCTAACAGCATAATAAAATAGCTGGTCGACTTCGATAGACAAAAGCTCGAATGTCTTTCCCGCGAGTAAATTTTGCATACGTAATAGGCTCAATAATGACGCAGTCGGACCTCTGTCGCCTGCATGATGCGTATTTAGTTCGATTAGATGCTCCGAATTTCGGAAGACAAATATCAATGTGTCTTCCTGGGGCTCGTATACATTAATTGGGTATCAGCCTTGTATTTTTATCGGTGCGGCAGGCGGGGCGCGCCTTCGGATTAATGATGTTTAGATACTATTTAATAATGGTAAGGATAGCGACTACGTTCTGTGTTATTTTTTTTTAATTTTAATTCAACAATTACATGAAATAATTACGTGATAAATTAATAACAAATAACTGGATAATTTTGGGTAGACAGTGTCTACCTTGTCTACTCGTACGCTTCGCCACTGCATTAATCACACTCGCAACTCACATCGGGTGTGGACTCGCTCCAGTAGTATTAATCTATGCGCCGCCCGTGCGCCAGCGACTCTGATGCGACGTTGTAAATGAAATTACTGTTTTTTTAATGATGTTTTGGTGAAGGTGGTTAATTAAATATTTTACTATTCATAAAAGACGTTATAAGATAAAGGAAAATATGTTTCTTTTTCTTTAATTTATTTATTTCTTGGCTGGGGGTTGCGCAAACCTGAAGAGCCATCCACTGTTTAGGAATCGCTACTGTTTTGGATTAGTTCTTACAATACAGCGTAATCTATTGTTACGAGGGTTTTTAATATTAAACAACGGAAAGCGTTCATCAAAGATTTTATTTGTCACCCAAAATTTTACAGACAAGCTGCGACTTATCTTTCGATAATTTATCGCGTATATCTGATCCCGTTTCGGGTTTCGAGAGACTGAAATATTTTACCTGACCTAAGCATAACAAAAATGTAGAAAAAGATTAACATTGGCACCGAACATAAACTAGAATAGAAGGATCACTCTAAGCGCCGCCCAAAATGTTGCCTTTCTCACTCGCTTTCTGATGCTACTCTTTTTTGCTGCCCGGTGGCGACTGCGTTATACAGGGGCGTCTTCAATATTAGAACTATAATAGCGTTGTGCGGAAATTTTGTACTTTAAAAATGCCGGCGATATGTTGCGTAGATGGCTGCAGGAGTAAAAGGGGATATACATTTTTTTTTAAATAAAAATGGATTAGTTTACAGAAAAAAATACACGCTTTTCTTCAGTATTTCTTAAATATCTCGGAAAATTGAGATCCTACAAAAAAATTCAAAAAGTGTCGAGTGCGATTTAGAGTACATATTTATTTTAAATCGTGATTTTAATCTAAAAAAATGCAAAATTTTTGGTAATATTCTGTTATTAGTGGTGGTTTTTAATAGTGAAAGCTATCCGAATTATTATTAGTTGCATTGCAATCATTTGAATGATATAAATTTTAGCCACTTATACCGTCTAACTATACTTAAAACTGCATTTTTTCGTCATTAAGGGTGGTTTTTAAGGGTTTAAGTTTAAAAATATTGATGTGTACTATAATCCCCAATGTAAAACTATATTTATTTTGCATATTTATATGAATTCTTGGTTGTAAAACACCTATTTTCATTTTATTTGAATTTTAGTGGTTTGTTCTTTAATCCCCTATTTAAAAAGCAAATAATTAGGCATTTAATAAGTTTTTTTTATTTAACTGCCTTTTTATATTTCACTGTTACCAAGTTCCATATGCTGAGTGTTGTTATCACATTCTTATGTAAATTTTATTAAATATTTAAAAAATGGGTATATTAACGAAGTTATTATTAATTAAGTGTATGTAATATTAGGTAGATAGTTTCTTGGTCAGTTAAAAAAGAGCATGAAAGAAACGTAAAGCTAAGATTTAATTGTGTACATTCTAATAAACTTTATTTTAAAGCTATCCACCAAGTGTTTTTCTTACAGTTATTTGTTCAAAAGAGATACTTAATAATATTCTTTCAATTTCATTTTAACAATAATACAAAGTGCCTTTAATTTCAAAAAATTCCATATATTACACGCTGCCCGCCGCGATGTACAAAAATATTCCTTATTAAAAATGTTTCAAACACCCCCCGTATCGTCAAGGATTGCCGTCGAAACTAAATAATGATTTACGACCGCGTAAAAAAAGTCGGCACTGTCACCGAACATAAACTAGAATAGAAGGATCACTCTAAGCGCCGCCCAAAATGTTGCCTGTCTCACTCGCTTTCTGATGCTACTCTTTTTTGCTGCCCGGTGGCGACTGCGTTATACAGGGGCGTCTTCAATATTAGAACTATAATAGCGTTGTGCGGAAATTTTGTACTTTAAAAATGCCGGCGATATGTTGCGTAGATGGCTGCAGGAGTAAAAAAGGATATACATTTTTTTTTAAATAAAAATGGATTAGTTCACTGAAAAAAATACACGCTTTTCTTCAGTATTTCTTAAATATCTCGGAAAATTGAGATCTTACAAAAAAATCTAATAAACAAAAGTTGGTTTAAAAATAAAAGATTGGCTTTATAGGCTCTATAAAGCCAATATGGCTCTATAGGCGCCGAGATACAACTGTGTGAACATAACCCCTTTTTTTAGATAACAAAATATAATGACTTAAAATAATAACTTGAAATAATTTTAAAAAATCACGTTTCTTAGACAAATATCTAGCACGTTTTTTCAAGTATGTACTATCAAAAACTTTAAAAATAAACTTGATTGTAAGTCATTAGCATAAAAATTAAAAAAGTTAGGAATAAAATAAAAATAATTGCAGTTTTAAAAAAATTTATCATAAAAAATTATGTATTTATTTCAAAAATTAAAGCGTAGCCTTCTACAATGGACTATATATAGGTACCAATAATATGTTCAAAAAGTATCAGCGATTTAGAGTACATATTTTTTTTAAATCCTGATTTTAATCTAAAAAAATGCAAAATTTTTGTTAATATTCTGTTATTAGTGGTGGTTTTTAATAGTGAAAGCTATCCGATTTATTATTAGTTGCATTGCAATCATTTGAATGATATAAATTTTAGCCACTTATACCGTCTAACCATACTAAAACTGCATTTTTTTCGTCATTAAGGGTGGTTTTTAAGGGTTTAAGTTTCAAAATATTGATGTGTACTATAATCCTTAATTTAAAACTATATTTATTTTGCATATTTATATGAATTCTAAGTTGTAAAACACCTATTTTCGTTTTATTTTAATTTTAGTGGTTTGTTCTTTCATCCCCTATTTTAAAAGCAAATAATTAGGCATTTAATAAGTTTTTTTTATTTAACTGCCTTTTTATATTTCACTGTTACCGAGTTCCATATGCTGAGTGTTGTTATCACATTATTATGTAAATTTAATTAAATATTTAAAAAATGGCTATATTAACGAAGTTATTATTAATTAAGTGTATGTAATATTAGGTA
The DNA here is from genome assembly GCF_022605725.1 of Anthonomus grandis grandis. NCBI lineage: Eukaryota > Metazoa > Arthropoda > Insecta > Coleoptera > Curculionidae > Anthonomus > Anthonomus grandis. Next base: position 37,420,803 of record NC_065547.1, on the reverse strand, counting down.
GGTAGTTTCTTGGTCAGTTGAGAAAAGAGCATGAAAGGAACATAAAGCTAAGATTTAATTGTGTACATTCTAATAAACTTAATTTTAAAGCTATCTACCAAGTGTTTTTCTTACAGTTATTTGTTCAAAAGAGATACTTAATAATATTCTTTCAATTTCATTTTAACAATAATACAAAGTGCCTTTAATTTCAAAAAATTCCATATATTACACGCTGCCCGCCGCGATGTACGAAAATATTTCTTATTAAAAATGTTTCAAACACCCCCCGTATCGTAAAGGATTGCCGCCGAAACTAAATAATGATTTACGACCGCGTAAAAAAAGTCGGCAATGTTTAGAAGTCCCTACTTCAAACGGCCGCAAGAGAGTGAACCTACTGTCTTGTTCTTTATACTGTGACATTGGTGACTAACGGAATTTATGCAAAATAAATGATATACTGTATGTGCAGATATTAGTAAATAATATTATTATTATTATTATTAGTATTTATAATAATCATTGTATGAAAGAATATTAATATGTATAAATATATATCTAACAATAATGATATACATACATGTGTATATAAATAATTAAATGTTAATAACAATAATGTAACACTATTCTAACTAGGCATATAAGTGTACCCGACACAGCTATTACCACAAACGTAACAGTACGTAACACTATATTGTCCTTCATAATTTTAATGAATATATTTACTGATTGAAGATTAATCTAATTTATAAGCTATACTCTATTTCAGAAGTGTGTAGAGCAATAAAACCTCATTAGGTATGCAAAAGTGGTACCTGGTGATCCACCAATATTTTATGCCACTACCTTAGTTGGGTATTAGTTTCAATGTAAAATTCTTTCTTTTCGTTGATTGCAGGTAGTGCCACCCGGTTTTGGGTCAATTTATGAGTTTTGCCCATTGTTACCCACTGATAAACATTGAAAACGGTTCGCCAAAGGCGTGCAACTGGGACTTGTTTTTTACCTTGTAATTAATGTACTTAAATGCTATTTTATTTTAGAAAGTTACTTTTGTTTAAATGGAATAATATATTTTTTTCACAAATTTATTGAACATAATATGTAGAGTAAAACAGTTGAAAATGTCACTTTTGGATCTGGCACTTTTTGAACGTATAACAATTTTAAATTATAATAGATTGTAGTCTTCTTCGTTATCTGACGAACTGTCATCACCTCTTGACATTATAATTAAAGGATCGACTGTCTGATCGATGAGGTTGTCAAGATCCCACATTTTGTCCTCTTGCTTAATTACATGCTGGACTGCTTTTCGCCAATTCTCTGGTGTCGCTTCCGTAATGGCTTGATCAAACAGTAGCTTAACATCTTTCATTTTAAAAGTCGTGTTTTGTCTTGCTACAAATCCTTTTACCTGCGCCCATATCAGTTCTATAGGATTTAGTTCGCAATGATATGGCGGTAAGCGCAGTACAGTTATATTATATTTTTCGGCTATATCTTCCACGGCGTATTTCATGAAACGAGTTTTGTGTAAGTTTGCTATTGCCAGCAGTTCTTTTTTTATCAAATTTGCTTCAAACGCAATACCTTTTGCAGTCAGCCAATCGATAATTTCTTGCTTTCTCCAACTTGAAGTTGGCGTCTTCTCTATTCGCCGTGAATGATAGCTTGCGTTATCCATAACCACCACCGAATTAGCCCGAAGAAATTTTATCATTTCACCAAAATAGTCCTCGAAAACGTCTGAGTTCATGTCTTCATGGTAATCTCCTGTGCGAGTCGACTCAAAGGTTAGCAGACCTTCTTTTAAAAATCCCTCTTCGCTTCCAATATGTGTGATTATAAGTCTTTTTCCTTTTCCCGAAGGTACTTTAATACCCGTAGACAGGCCTTCTATGAAAGCTTGGCGAGCACTAGTTATATTTTTGTGTTGCCACATTTTTTAGACTATATAACCTTCGTTAATCCACGTCTCATCAAGATAAAAAACTTTCTTTTGCTCCCTGCGGTACTGCTTGATACTTCTCAAGTATTGTCATCTCCAACAAACAATTTCGTCGCTCTCCAGTAAAAGTGCTTTGCGGTTATGCTTTTCCCAGGCAAAATCCATATTTTTTAGAGTTTTTCATAAAAGTTTTCTACTTATCAACGGAATACTGTCATCTCGGCCAAGCTCCATTAAAATTTTGTCTAGGGTGGGTATTTCCTTTTTAAAATAAAAAGAGTGAACTTTTCTTCGAATTATACATTTAGCATTTTCATCAAGGACTTTTGTAGGTCGTCCTGGCTTTTGCTTGAGAGATTCCACTTGACCTGCTACTTTTCTTTCCCGCAACAATTTGAAAATGGTGGACTTTCCAATTCCACTCATTCGAGAATATTTTTCAACAATTTCTTGCACAGTAAAACTAGGGTAATCGTGTTTTATGCAATCATGTACATTTAAAATAATAACTTTTTCACTCAGCGATAGTGGAGAATTTTTAGTACATCTTTTCGTTGGACTGAATACCTCCGTTTTTTAAATATTGGGATATTAATATTGTGATTACACTACAGCGTAGCAGTGACTACTAACGTTTAAAATATGATTTAAAAGTATTTATAGTCTGTATATATTACCTGACCCCATTTTTGCATGTTACAAAGCGTTAAAAGATAGGTACCTATACAAAAGGATTAAAAGTATTTATTTAGTATTTAATCTCTTTCAAAATAAAGGCATTTAATCCATGAAAATTAAAGTCATAAATATTATAAGTACCTGCGCCTATGAACTACCACGAAATGTAGCCAAACAGAACGGAATTCCCCAGTTTATTGCTCTATACACTTCTGAAATAGAGTATAACTTATATCACTATTACCAACTGGTGTATGTAGACTAATTTATTACTAAATGCCAAATAAAAACTAAACTATAGGACCCAATGACCAAAAGATCCAAGTAAACGCATTAAAATTTAGGTATTTTAAATTAACAGATGGTCTCTGTGCATGAAGAGTTTTATGAGAGCAAATTAAATTTAGTTTTAATTAAATGTAGTCTTTATTAAATTAAGTCTAATGAGAGCAAAGCAAATCTGAGGACACTAAGTATGCATAAAAAACCGTGGCAAAAAAGGGAAGTTGAAATGTAGGAAATATATCTACATAGGAAACTGATGTGTATGAAACACATTAGCAGGGCCATGAACAAGGACACTGATAGTTATAAAGGTTGGTGGGTAGAAAAAAATATTAGACTAAGTGAATCAAGTTGTCTAAGGCCTACTCACTGGACGCTGCTTCCAACATCATCTTACTCTTATTCACGAGAACCTACTTACACACATTTTCTTGACATTTCAGAACTTTTGTTCAGGAATTCATATTCAGCATAGATCAGTTTATACATTGAACTTTGAATTATTTTTAACACTGTTAATTATACATTTACAAAAAGTAGTTAAAAATTACTTGATGTAACTTATAAATATGTTTTAATTACATAATTTAATTACATACAAACTTGTAAATTTAAGACATAATTTTTAGTAGTTTATAATGAACTGAGGTTAACAATAATATATAGGTAAGTAATAATATATATATATAGGTCAGTAGGTGTTTTGCTGATAAACTTTTGACATATAATCTTTTAAAACAGAAATTATATAAATGTAGATTAATTAAAAATTATTTTAAAAATACAATTTTTTTTAACTACGAACTTTTTTTACACTCATATTACTCAAATTTAATACACACAATTCTCACCCTCGTCGATCTGTAAAATTAGTTCAATTAACTTTTAATTATTAGGTAATTTAAAATTTGATTGAGTTTTCATTATTGGAAAATTTATCATAAAATTATATTACAATTCTTCAAAGTAAAATCTGCTTTTGTTCCCTAATAAATTAACATTGGATAAACCTGTTTATTGGTTTGAAAATGCGAATTTCACCCAACCGGATGAAATTTAATTAGTTTAAAACGCAGCACTTCAAGCAAATTGAATTATTTCAAGGTTTGGAGAATAATTGAAACTGGGTTTATCTAGTTTCCGTTTCAATTTAAATAAAACTTGTTTTCAAAAACATCTTTCACTGCTTAATACCATTCATTTTAGCATTTAAAATAGCTAAGAAAAATGTGAAATAATTAAAATTGTTACTCACTCTCTTATTTCATTGCAAAAATAGATTTTAGAATTCTAAGAAAGTGAAGGTAAACAATCAGGTAAACAATATTTCTCGAACATAAAGGCTCCATAAACAAAGTCTTATATTTCCACAAAATATAAAAATACACGTTTTGTATCTTAAATAATGCGTCAAGGCAAATGCTATGTTCACAATTTTTAAACCCTTGAGAGTTTCACCGGATTTATTCGAACATATTTCTAGATAAAAGATAACCGTTTTGGCTTGTTTTTTTTTCAGTTATGGATATAAATTATATAATATGAGACATTAAAAAGATACATTAGTTACAAAAAAAATATCTGAAAAAGTATACCATGTCAATATTTTGTATTGATTTTTCAAAATTAAGGTTTTTCAAAAATTTTCTTTGTTAGAATATAATGCCAAATTTGATTTTACCACCAAATTAGAAAAAAGAAAGTAGCTGGAAATATACTACATTTTTGCCATTTTACCATGGGTCTATCTTAACTTAAAATAACTTATTATAAATACAATTTTTGTAAATTTTGTAATAATGTTACATCTACATTATTAATGAAAGATGAGTGAAGAATGTTTACTATGAATTCCTATAACTTAAATATTGGTACAGTTTTCTCGTTTTTATTTTATAAAGTGTTTGCTCTAACGTTAGGCAAATATGAACTCGTAAAGGATGTGCTGGTATGTCTAAATTGAAGCATAATAGGGCATATGCTTTACACAGGAAACAAACTCACCTAAAATGTAAACTCTGCCCATAAACTGGCGTTAAACGCTTAACTATTCAGATTCTTCTCAATCCCAGAGGATATACTCTGATTGTTAAACTAAAAAAGGGATCTTTTGTTAGGTTTTAACGAAATTCGAATAATATCAAACAAGATAAGAAAAGGTAACAGCAAATAGAAGTCTAGAAGCAGAAATAATATAAAATTTTCCAATAATTCTTAAAGTAATCTAATATAATAAAATAAAATGATAATACGAGTCACAAATAAGAATGCATTTATAACTTAGAATACGTTTAATTATTAAGATGTTTGATCCTAAAAATAATTATCTAAAATCGTTGATTGAAAATTGAATACTCGCCTCTTCAATCAACGGTAAATTGCATTTATTACGTACCCGCGGCTATATTATCAAAAAACGTTTAGATACCACGGACAGAAGAGAGAATAATTCAGTTATGTTCAACCAAATGTCAGAGGTGAACGTTCATAGCTGCTTTAATGTGTATCGTAAATTAGTACAAAGCAAGTGGAGAGCAGTGCTGAGGTGAATTGCTATAAAATGTAACCTCGAGTATTTGGAAATTCTATAAGACCAAATGAATATCTGCATTTTATTTTTAGGATAAGCATGTGAGAATATATTCCGTGCCAGACCAGCTAGATTCGAAACTCAATACGGCCCTCTTCATGAAATCGTCACCCGAGCCATTAGCCTTATTTATTTGACATTATGGAACACTTTATGATGACGATTTATGGATGCGGAGTGTCTGTGTTAGTTTTAAGTAAGAGTTTTGCTATTAAAAAAGAAAAGGGGACATTCGAATTTTAGACAGCGTCTGCGACGCATTATTTCTGAAAAGAAATTTGTTCTGTTTTATTTTAAGATTTTTCGTTTTATTAAAAAAAGAGTTCCTGTGTCTATCGAGGGATTTAAACATTTATTACTCATTATTGATTCCTTTGCAAATTATATTTTCTTAGTGCCGCTTAAATCACTTTCTGGCCCCGAGATAAGTGCCGCTCTTAAATAGTATTTAAGTATGTTCAGTGTCACAAAAACTTTGATTTGTGATAGAGGCACTTATTTTACGGACAAGTTTGTAAAACAGATGTTGTTTTTGAGAATTGGGCGCACGTCAACACTTAATTGCTAAGGGTACACCTCGGGGTAATGGCCAGGTAGAAAGGTATGTGGGCACTGTTTTGAAATTATTACGCACAGAAATTGAAATTAAGTCCGAATGGTCAAAGCATGTTATAAAGTTTCAAACCACTTTAAACATGACGGTACAAAAAACTACGGGATTTTCACCAATTTATTTATTAACTGGGCTAGAAGGTAGTAATGGCGATATACGAACCCTAACTGAGTCTCTTCCTTTAATTAATGCACCGGTGAGTTTAGAAAAAGATCGGCAACTGGCATACGAACGTATGAGAAAACAGACGGATTATGCAAAAAGTTTATTTGACAAAACAAAAAGGCTCAATAAAGAAATCTCAATCGGCGATCTTGTCTTTCATCCATCGGGTGACAGTCATTTAGCAAAGTTGGACAAGAAATACGAAGGTCTATTTGAAGTTATTTCTATTTTGCCGAATGACAGGTTTGAGTTACAAAATCTGTCAACTAATCGGAAAACAGTTATTGCTAGAGACATGATCCGAGTTTGGCCAGGCGAACTTTCAGAATGTTGAGATATATTATTACTTTTTCTGCTTGTTTATTTTAGGTAATTGGAAAATATTTTTTTTTTTGTTTTTGATATGTGGAAGCAAATTGGTTTGACAAGTTAATATTTCAGTATTTGCTTTATTTTATTTTGTGTTGAAAGCTTTTACGCTTTGCGAATGATGTTGAAAGCCTATACGCTTCACAACAATGTTTGAATTACGTTGAGAGCTTATGCTTCACACTGATGTTGCTATAACATTGAAAGCTTTCACGCTTTGCTAAAAAGAAATTTTTATTAAAAAGCATGTTAAAAAGAAAGACGAAGTTCTTGTATTTTTGTGTCATATAATATGCTTTCACACTAAATAGTTTTAACCAAAATAACTTTGGCACAATTTGGCTGGCGTTTGTTTTGTTGTTCCAGCTTAACATTGGATTTTTGTTTCAATTCGAAAACGCATTGAGTGTCAGGATTAGCCGTGTGAGAATATATTCCGTGCCAGACCAGCTAGATTCGAAACTTAATACGGCCCTCTTTATGAAATCGTCACCCGAGCCATTAGCCTTATTTATTTGACATTATGGGACACTTTATGATGACGATTTATGGATGTGGCGTGTCTGTGCTAGTTTTAAGTTTTAAGTAAGAGTTTTGCTATTAAAAAAGAAAAGGGTACATTCGAATTTTAGACAGCGTCTGCGACACATTATTTCTGAAAAGAAATTTGTTCTGTTTTATTTTAAGATTTTTCGTTTTATTAAATCATAATTTAATTAAAACTCGGTATTTTCTTACATATGTAAGTCTTAAAACATTTCTATTTAATAATTGTTTATATATTTAACCATATTTGCATTAATAAACAAAATATAAATAGGTTAGAAGATAATTGTTTTATAATATTCAATGACTATAGTTTACTGGTATTGGTTTGGGACAATTGCATCTCAGCCACGTAAATCGCGAGATAACGTCACTATTAAAATAAAATAAAGTCTTAATTCTTGGGGTTAACTCAATATTTTTATGTTGATATTCAGGTTGGTTCGTGTGACTATTAATTATATTATTAACTTACTAGTTAATATTAGCAGTAAGTTAATTACCATCTTCCGCTTAAATATGTTAACTTTTATTTGTAAATCTTAAGAAGTTTAAATCGCGTTAAATATATAGTCATATGTTTAAGTAATGTCAAAGAGATTCTAGAGAAATTCTATGAATGTTATATAAACTATTTAAGAAGCTTTAGATATATTGGTATCATAGTTTACTGTTAAAGGGGTTTTCAGCTTTTACCACTTTTGATGTTCCTTGGGAGTTCTAAAGGAGTTTCAGAAAAGTCGACGCATTTTTTCCGCTGATTAAAATAGTGAAACTAGAAGATAATTGAATTTTGTGCGTTGTCTTAGTGACCCAGTTTAATTTTATTAACTTTTAAGGTTAAGCTGGATAAGAAGTCAATTGAAATCCGAGCATTCCAAACTTTTTTGTAGTTTACACACCAGCAGTTTGATATCTTCAAAAACCAATATGGAATATGAATAAACCAAAAGGAATCATCAAAAAAACACAGTTGTGCTCTACTTTTTACAATCTAACGAAATGCTTTGCTTTTTCTGTTCGCCCTGAAGAAAGCCTAATATAAGCTGAAACGTTGGCTTAAAAGAAAAACGTTTTGAAGAGCTTAGATTTTACTTGACCCCTTATACCATTGGTAAAAGTTTAAAAAAATCTCTTTAAAAGTTAACAAAAACAATTTATATATAAATTTAACAAAGAGGGGTAAATCAGATGTATACCAGATGATATCACGTTTACGCATCAGCGCACCCTTAGCCAGAGGACATATTTGAGAAATAAATATAAATAATCGATATTGCAGGTAATTAGTTACAATACCTACTGAGACTTGTAAAGAAAAACGCGAGATTTTCGAATTCGGGAGATTTAAATTTAAAGCGTGCAAGTACAACACATTCACGACCAATATATCTCCCAAATTGTTAGAGATAAGGAAAAGGTTATATTTAGAAATAATATGTGCATATTAGAGTTAAACGAATTTTTAAATATTTCTTAGCATATTGAAAAGAAATAAAATTTTTCTCATCTTTATTTATGCCACATAATCATATTTCTCACTGTTTATAATCTGACTGCTCATAGGGATCAAAATATATTAATCTAAAAAAGAAAGTAAAACTTACATTGTCAAGTGATAAAATTAAAGGATTGTGAGGAAGATTCAATAAAAATTTCCGATTCTTTTTGAACTAGGCATTGTTTTTTGTGAGTGTCCTATTTCGTTTATACAAAATTATTAATGTTGTTCTAGTTGGAACTCGTGACTAAATGTATTCAGCACAAGCCACAAATATTGGCAATATGGCCATGGAGATATGTTGGTAGTAAAAATTTAATTAAGCATGATTTTTAGCAATTTCCACACTAATTTCTCTGGTAACATACATATGTCAATGTTTATCATGAGTATAGAAGTCTTTGAATATAGTTAATGTGTGCTGATAATCTATTATGCTACTTAATAAGTTTTTTCACACTCATGACAGTTTCTTTATAGAGTTTTTAATTTTTTGACCAGAAAGCTTGTGGCATATGGTAAGATGTTCTCATAATACTATGTTAGGTTCAGATTATTAATTGCTGGAGTCAAGTAACTTATTTCACTATTTTGAATATCAAGTGTTACAAAATTAGTCTTAAAATAATATGTATAATTTCTGTTGGATAACTGGTGTAGAGAGAAAATTAGTTATTAAACATGTATTAAAAATACTGTTTTAATTTGTATTTTGGGCTCACAATTGTCAAATTGCTGAAAAAGTATTTTTAAAGAGAATCTTGATTCAAAGATTTTTTTTGAATATTAATTAATTATAATACAAATGCCCGACAGGTTTTCCATAACTCTAACATCTTTTTGCTATTTAAAATTTTGCTTTTTAGTCTGCATATTTTGTTCTTTTGTACTTTGGTAGTCTTTTGACAATATTCATGTTCATTTAAAACGTGTCCAAATGGTTTTGATTTCTTTTTAGGTTCAAATATATTATTATTAATTGTATTAAGCGAGGGTTTTTTTAGAGGTATTGAGGCAGGAATTGTTATGCAACTTATTATATTAATCTCTCGCTAGAAATTTTCTTTGAACAGGTAAGTTTTACTGGTCTCCTCTTAAAAGAATATGCGAATGATTCCTGGTCAAAAAAGTCTTCACAAAAAAAATGTCTTTTGACAGAAAAAAGTAAATTTGCAAACTATTTCTTTCTTATTGCCAAATCTGAAGGAACATTAAAAAAATTGTTGATGTGATATCATTTTCTTGGAACACAAATGCAATAGACATTAGGGTAATTTGGTACCAGTCACCCACGGTAATTCCTGGTTTTGCCATAATGTCTAAAATATTTCTATTTGGCAATGATTTCACAGGTCAACATAAAACGTTTAGTTATTATTGTAAAATACAAATAGAAATAATAACAAATTACAACATTTGCCTCTGAAAATTAGTTTTCTTTGTTTTTTCACAATTACGTCAGGTAATAAACCTAAAAATCTAAAATTAATATAAATGTATAATGCAAATATTTAAGATGTATTTAGTACGATGTGTTAAGATATGATTTTTGATGAAAAATCTCTACCTATGCAATAGTCTCTTTTACTCTCTCACGGAAAAGAGACTTGCAATTTGACTAGTTAGGTTACTAACAAGTAAAATGTAAAAAATTAGACAGATTATATTACAATTTCCTCATAATAATTTAAATTTATAAAGAACCCAAAACTACACAAACAATATTGACAGATATGATACTTAATTACAATAATGTCAATATTAAGTCCCTGTGTCGGTGGCGCCATCCTTTCTAGTCATTGGAACTACTAATCGTCAAGTGTCAAAAATAAGTTGTTCGAAATATGCTATCATTTGACGCTTCTCTCTCTCTTATTTTACTTTCTATGCCTGAGGCTAAAAATAACCGAATTATAAAACATTTTTTCCTTTTAGTCGAGTCCACCATAGATGGAATATATGGACATGTTATATATGCCTATTTCATAGTACCATGGGGTACGCATAAATAGCTGGTGGATATAATTTAACTCAATCTGTAACTACTATAACCATATTAGTTGTAATTCTAAAACATTGAATACACTAGAATAAACATTGGCTGCTTTGGATTGAGCGCAATATCTACACAGGGGGCAGAGGAAATATTTTGTTGATAAACATGCTTAGTATTCCATGTTTCAGTGATTACTCAATTTTAACAGAAGAAAATAAAGTGATATCATAAATTATTATAATTAGCATAAACTGAGTTGCATTCTTTATTATAAAGCAGAAGAAAGAGTGAAACTCGTTTAATAACCAAAACTATTTTGTACTACATTTACACTAAACACTAATAATAATTAATATATTTAATTTGGATTGTTTAAATCACCAAGTTTCAACAGACAGCGGCAACGCTGTAGAATTTGGCCAGAAATATGTTCGCAATAAAGGTATTAATACGTGATAGTTCTTTGTCTTTTCCAATTCCTCGTATCCCTTTCCCAGGCCCTTTCCTACCCCTGCCGTTCGTGGCTAAACCTATTTACGCCGGTAACCAGGCCGGATGATGCCGGACGCATCGTGGGGGGAGGCAACAACGTGCAAAAGTTATACATTTACCACTGTGAAAGTCTTAAATTAATTATTGTGAAACCTTCGATTCGCGGAATAGGGTACATAGCCGACGGCTTTTCTCGAAGCCAGGCATTGGAAGCAGAAGCTAACCTAA